>NC_067299.1:12065040-12129945 GCF_020740795.1 Apus apus | reverse complement strand
CATCCATCCCACAGACAAGAATTATCTTGTCCAAATGAAACTGTCATCATGAGATTTTTTTTTTTTTCCCACAGCCTGTCACCTTGGTCTAATTGCGGACAGGAGACTTAAGAAGTCAGATTTCCATTGACCTGAACAAGTTTTGTTTAAGAGCATTTTGGAAAATCCAATGAATAAGAACTTCTTTTTCTGCTCTCCTTCTTAATCATCTCCCTTCTCACACTTTCCCCCCAAAAGCAGGGAACACACGAGGATGTCAGTATACATAGACAAAACCATGGATGTTCATTTGTCCTTGTGCTCATCAGTCTATCAAGACTTGTTCATGCTGGACTGTTTTCTTTTTTTTCACCACCCCCAAAAGTGGTTTTGTACAGAATGTCTCACTAACATGTTTCCTCAGTGTGAGCAACCAAGGAATATTTGTTCTGAAGCCCTATACCAACACTCTAGGTTCTTCTGCTATGTCAATGGCACCTTCTGAGAGCCAGTGGGAGAACCAGGAATGAAATTCACCACTTTGGTCCACATTGCAGAGCCCCATTGTTTACAGCTGAGCTGTATCACAACATGGTGGTGGTTAGATCTGATGCTCCCAAGGGTCTTTTCCAACCTGAATGGTTCTATGATTCTGTCTGTGCACAATAAACCTTCTTGGTACTTCCTGTAGAAGTGCTCCATGCAAAATGAATGTAGAAACGTGAGTCGGTATCTGTGATTATTCAATGAGAAATACTTGTTAATTGAATGATAAAGGTAAGAGCAATGATTACTTTGGGTTGAAATGGTCCTCTGGGATACCTCTCTCTGTAAATTTAAATAGTAACTGAAATAATTTCCAGAAGGCAGAGACAAACAGAAGTGAAAAAATCTGCTCCCATGCCCTTTCTGGCTGTGGTCTGTTGTCCAAAATGACAGCAGCACCCACTAGATCTGATTAAAGAGCCCATGATCCACACCTGTAGCTGTGGTGTAGTGAGGTTTGAACTGCAAAGGGGATGGAGGGAATTATTGTCCTACAGAATGGAATTCTGCCTGGTGGTGATGGAAGTTTGGATGTCAGAAGGAGACGTGAAGCATAGTAGTGAAAGATTAAAGGCACTACCATCATATATTGAAGCCCAGAGGAATTCACGTTACTTCTTCACACTGTGCTTTATTTCCACTTTATTATTTGTCACTGCAAATCTTTTCTTTAAAAAGGTGATGTGTAGAGTAATAAAGGATCAAAAGAGTTGGCAGGAATTGAAGTATGGATTGAAAAATTGACTATAAGAAGCTAAAATGTATTTCAGTTTTTCAAAGATTTGATCTGGAAATCTTCACCCGTAAAGGATTCATTACCTTCCTTTAAAAGCACTAGGAATTCATTCACAGGTTTATAAAATCTAACTTGATCTTGTACATGGTAGATGTTGTACACCCCTGCTACATCCTGAACACGTGGGTTTGGGCAGGCTCTCGTGCAGGTGGTTTTACGTAGTTGTTTGCACCTAAGACAAAGTAGAAATGTGACAAATTCATGCTGGTAAGTATTGCTTTTCTCTAATGAAGAAGACCAGGCTTCATGAAAAAGGGAATGAACAGTATCTCATTGTTTAGAGTGGTTGAAAGTGGCAATAGGTACAAGCAAGCCCAAATAAGTGGTGTTAAATCAAGGCAAATGGTTGTGTGCACAAACCGCGTTGCCTGTATTTTTTAATTAGCAACTTTAAGGCTTATGCCAGGATATTTTGATGTGTAATGTATCTGTTCTAGGAATAGATGAAAATCAATATTAACTCGATAATTTCAACTAAATATGAAAGTATACCACTATTTCTAAAAAGCATTTCCCCACACTTACAAGAAACTAGACAGATACTGTATTTGATTATGTTGGCTACATTTTACTGAAGGCGTAATGCTACCAGCTGGAATAACTATGATGGCAGTCACAACAGGGGTTTTTTTTGTTGTGCAAGTTGAACCTGTGAAAGGTTAATAAATACACCTTTTATGTCATCAAAGCCCCCAGACAGTTTTGTTTTCTCAGATGGTCGTAGAACATTTTTTTGGCAGACTGTATTGGGAAGATGCTTACTTCATTGAGACACTCTTGAGAAGTACTTAAAAAATGGCTTGCACAAACTAGTTGATCTTTCTTCAGAACTTTATAAAAGTGGTCAAATTCACTGTACCAGGATACTTTGTGAGATAGTTTTGCAAGCTTTCTGGTAGTTAATATTTGTAAAATATTTTTAAATGTCAAAGTAGTGTGATAGTCCATTGTGAGGCAAATACAGACTTGGTATTTTCTTATAAGCTAGTGTCACTTTTTCATCACTTTACCTGTCTCTCATGAGCTGCAATAAAAGCAAAAGAGTGTGTATGTGACCACACGGAATTGTTTCTTGTGCTGCTCCTGGATGCTTTCCTCCCTCCCTTAAACACATATCCCAAAAGATTTGTGAAGATCTTCCAGTGACTCTGTGTAAATACTTATTAGTCAGGGATTCTGCAAGAAGCCCTCTGAGCCTTGTTGTCTCTACAGTGAGAGACAGTTTTACCTACTCATCTGCTTTGTTGGCCTGTAGTTCTGACCTTATGCCAAAACTTTCTGCTGTGTAAATGAATGAGAACATGCTGCATCAGCTTCTTGAAACTTAGTAATTACAAATGCTAGACACTTAATTAGCACAACCATTGCAGAGAAAAAGTCACCTGCAAATCTTTTTCATGACAGTACAATCTGGAACAATTTCTGAAGACACTAAGAGCTTGGGTCAAACTTAGCTTATAGAATTGACCTAGATTGTTTTTTTAGTAGGAGGAAAATACCCTCAGGCCACTCTGAGATTGGAAGCCATCAGGTTGATTGGTGAGCTCAGCCCCCGGGGACCCTCTTCTGGCAGCCTGGCCCCAGGCCCCGTGCAGGGCCCGGGCAGGGGGAGCAGCCCTTGGCTGCAAGAGCCTCAAGGGGCCGGGGCTGTGCTGGGCAGGGGCTGGGGAGCAGGGGCTCTGACCATGCTCTCTTCCCAGGGCTGGTCGCACGGGACCAGAGCAAGGAGAAGCTGTCAGAGGTCATCAGTGGTGAGCAGGGGCAGAGCTGTGCTGGGGTTGTGGGGGCAGGGCCAGGGCCTGGGCAGGGGGCTGCCGTGCCTGGCCCCACTCCAGGGAGACAGCTTAGTGCAGGGGGAACGTGTCAGGGGCACTTGTGGCATTGCTGAACAGCAGCAGCAGCTCTCTCCTGCCTAGGGAAAGTGGCTGCCGTGCTCTGGAGGGGATGCCTGGGGGTCTGTGCAGACACCAGGGGTCATCTTGGCTCTGTCTTTTGGTCACAGCCCTTGAGCCCCTGAGGAAGGACAACAAAGCCTCTGTCCGCTCCCTGGCAACTCAGACTACTTATATTCTGAGCTGTCAAATGATGAAGGCAAGATCAGGATGCCCCGTGCGACCGTGGAGCTTCTTGCGCCGCTGGGCCAGGCTGAGGCCAGGCTCTGCTCCAGGACATGGCTCTGCTCCGGATCGGCAACAGTGAGCAGGGGCAGGGCTGTGCTAGGGTTGGGGGGGCAGGGCCGGGGCCTGGGCAGGACGCTGCCATGCCTGGCCCTGCTCCAGGGAAATGCCTCAGGGCAGGGGGAATGTGTTGGAGACCTTTGGGGCATTCACTGGGGAGAGTGAGGTTGGACATGAGGAAGAAATTCTTTCCTGGGAAAGTGGTGAGACCCTGGAACAGGCTGCCCAGAGAAGCTGTGGCTGCCCTATCCCTGCAAGTGCTCAAGGGCAGGTTGGATGGGGCTTGGAGCAACCTGGGCTGGTGGGAGGTGTCCCTGCCCATGCAGGATTTTGGGACTAGATGATCCTCAAGGTCACTTCCAGCCCAACCCAGTCTGGGATGCTGGGATTCCTGAGGTCCGCTGGTCCCCCCTGCTCCTCCAGGCCAGGGACAGGGGCAGATGGGGCTGTCATGGGAAGGTCTCTGCAGCCAGCAGGGTCTCACCACTGCTCTGTTTCTGTCTGTCGCAGCCCTTCGGCCCTTGGAGAAGGACCCTGACCCCTCAGTCTGTCCCCTGGCAGCTCAGGCCGTGCTGATCCTGGGAGCTCCACAGGAGCAGCAAAGATCAGAATGGTCCCTCCGAGCACTGTGCTGCCAGTCCTGACAAGATGGTTCAGGGACAAAATCCCACCCCTGTGTGGGTTTTGCTCCTGCCCTCAGCTTTGCTTCCCTCAATAAAACACCTTTTTCTCCAGCCAGGAGTTTCTCTTGTCAGTATCCCCAGAGCCACAGGCCAGGGGGCTTCTGGCTGCTATGGCAACTGGCATCCGATCAACAGAGACGAGGATGTGCCAATGAGGCTGCCAGGGTGGCAGTGGGCTGAATGAGGATGGGTGGGGAGCGATACAGGTTGTGGGGCTGCCCACCATCACTTCTCCTGCATCCCCTCCCCGCAGCCCAAGCGACCCCACAGCAGCCTGAAGGGTGGTGAGGAGGGTGGGGACGTGGCCATCACCCACGGTCTCCACCAAGAGGGTGAGGGTAGTGGGGGAGCTGGCGGGGCTGGGGCCTCCCCCTTAAAGCAGGGGGGCTCCCAGGGCTGATGCTGCCCCCACCCCTTTCCCCACAGGTACTGCACATCATCTTCCTGATGCTGCCCGACCTGCTGAGACTGAGCCAAACCTGCCACCGTCTCCACAAGGTGTGTGACAGTGGGGCCACCTGGTGCCACCTCTGCCCCCCCTGAACCCTCCACTGCCAGTGCCTGGCCCTCCCAAAGGGCCTCAGCTGTGAGTCTGCCATTGCCAAGGGAGGGGGGGGGGGGGGGCGGCACTTTGTCCTCCAGCCTCCTTTTTAGAGTCCACAGCTGACTAGTAAAGACCTCACCCACCCTCTTACGGCCACAGCTCGTGTCCTGGGTCTCATTTTTCAACCTCTGAGGAGTAACCACCCAATCTGGTTTCTCTGCTGGAGGGGAGAAGGTTCAGCGACCTCCTAGGGAAGGTGTCCGGGAGCCTCTCCGATCAAGGATGCGGCCAGGCTTTCTAGGGGCTGCTGGCAGTTAACCCTCCTCCATCATATTTGAGAAGTCCCCATGGACTGGAAAAGAGGAAACATCACACCCATCTTCAAAAAGGGAAGGAAAGAAGACCCAGGGAACTACAGGCCAGTCAGTCTCACCTCTGTGCCCAGCAAGATCATGGAGCAGATCCTCCTGAAGGCTCTGCTAAGGCACATGGAAAACACAGAGGTGGTTGGTGGCAACCAACATGGCTTCATCGAGGGCAAATCATGCCTGACAAATGTGTTGGCCTTTTGCAATGGGGTCACAGCATCAAGTTAACACGGGGAGAGCAACTGACCTCATCTACAGAGACTTGTGCGAAGCACTGGAATGGTTGTGGCCAGGCTGGCCTTTGTGTGCCTCTGCCCGAGAGCATCTGGTGTGACAGGCACCACCTTTGGCCTCTGGTTGGACTTTCAGGGGAGTCACTGGTCAGTGACTCTTTCCACTCCAGGCTTGGGGCTGTACAGCTGAGAGACAGCAATGGAATCCCAAAGGGAAACTGAGGCAGACCCATGGAGATGGAGCATCCTGCTCCATCCCACCTCAGCACTGCAGCCAATCCCTTGAGTCGCGAGGGGCTGCCCCTCTGAAACCACAGACTTTGGGACCCTGCCGTACCTGCCTGCCAAGGAGAGAAGCCGCCACAGCTGCTGAGAGGCGGAACACCCACTGCTGCCGCTACCGCTGGGGAAAAAGCCGCCGGGGACTGCACTGGGGACTGCACCACCCCCACAAGCCAACCGCCAGAGGGGAGCCGCCTCGACGTGGGAGGGTAACAACTCCATACAACCGCTTCTTCCTCTCCCCATTCTTGCACACACATCACAACCTCTTTTGAAGAGGACTGCCGTAGGGCTTGCCCTTCTCCCTCCCTCTCTGATTCACAACCCTCTCTCGGAGAGAACATTTTAAGGGCACAGTACTTTTGCATTACTTCCCTGAAGGGCACTTTTACATTTTTCCGAAACTTCATCCATTAGTGTAACCGTTCTTTAACAAACAAATAAATGTGTAAAGTAAACGTTGATCTCAGTAACGATTTGTGGGCGCGGTGAGGGTGATATTCTCATCTCTGCTCTAGAATACGGTCCCACAGCGGTCGTTCCTCTGTGAGAGGTGAGCGCCCCATGCCCTCGGGTTTGTTTAAAAACCTCTCCAATTTGGGGGGGAAGTCGTGGAAGCATCCTGACTGCCTTTGTGATGGCATTGACTCGCTCGCTACACGCTGTTATTCACAAGCCATTTCCTAGGTATTCCACCGCTCAAGATTTGTCTTTTTCCTTGGTTTTACTTTTCTAAAAAGTTGGGATAACAGTTAAAGACTTGAGACTTTACAGAGTCGGGGTCTTTGAAGTAGCCAGTGCAATGTTTTCTTTGAGTGTTTCGAAGTAATGAGGTTTATTACATCGGTACTTCAGTTGTTCACTGTGTAAAAACTTTGATACTCCCTGGTTGCAAAGGTTCCATACATTTTGGAATAAAGAATTTATAAGCCTTCAGTTTTAAAAGACTGATATTTTCAGAAGCATCTTAATGCTTTTGGACTGTAAGTTTAACTAGCTAGGAATTTGGAACCTTTGGATCCAGAAAAGGACTGAAATTTCCTTGTTTTGTCAGGAAAGCCAGGAATTCATAAAGCACCTTTAGTTGTACAGAGAGCAGATAAGTGTATCCCTGCACTTCCTAGCAAGAGCTTCACCATCTTTAAGAAAGATGAACTAGGTTTTTTGAAGGATTGTTCTTATAGGGAGAAAGATTAATCTTTAAAAAGTTACGTGATAGATTTATTATTTAAAATTTTGCATAAGAGTGCTGGAATGAGAAAACACATTCAACAGGGTTATCTCTTAGGGCATGCAGCTCTCCAGAATTCCTGAAAAAGCTTTTTTGTCAAGTTTTAAATTTAATGGGAATCTGCTTATTAGGAGGGGAATCTGTATCCAAGATTATTTTATTAAGTTATTACAAGGTGGTTTTACTTAATGTGTCTTCCTTGCTTATCACTATATAAAACCTTCTTTGATTTTTGTGATAAATGACTCATTCCCAAGTGGGATCTTTATTCAAATTAGTCATTTATTAAGCGAACGGAAGCAAGCAAACAGTGCTGGGCGCGCCGGGAGTCTCAGCTCCACCAAGACGCGCACCGAACAGTCCCATCTCTCAGTTTTTATCTTTTTGATCTTTTGCATTACTATTTTGAGAAAAGGGTCGGCTCCAGCAGCTCTCTGCCGACCCCTCATTGCTGGGTTTCTTTCAGCTGCTGGACAGCATGAATCTGGCAGATGAGTGCCTTTAGGGGCACTCCATCCTACATGAAAATTAGGATTCTTTTTGGCAATTTTCAGAATTTGTTGCCACTCCTCTTTATGCCAGACAGGCACTCCATTAATTTCCCAATTGTTACTTTCCCAAAAAGTAATCCATTGCACACAGCCTTTAAAAACCACAAAGGAATCTGTGTAAATGTACACGGCGTCCTTGGAGGCTTTTTCTTTTAGGAAAACATTAGGAACAGCATCCAATTCTCCCACCTGGGCGCTGCCCTTATCTTGGTTTATGATTTGTTCGGCTTTGGCAGGTTTAACTGCAGCAGATTTGAACAACCGAGTTTTCCCTTCTCTGCGGGATGAAGCATCTGTGAACCAAGCATTAACCATTTCACTTCTATATTCTGGGGCTTCTTTGATAGGACTGGGAACTTTCATTATCAAATCCTTTTTATTTGTAGATTCATTTTGTTCCTGGATTTTCAATTGTTTATCTGGGCCTTCTTCAAGTTGGAATAGTCCAGAAGAGTACTCAATTTGACTATACCGTTTTCTGATTGTACCCTTTTGGGATATTCCTTCTGGAGGAGCCTTTCCAGATAGTACTTGGTTAACTACCTTGAAAGGGCCTCGAAGAATTACTTTTTGTTTTTTAATGATCTTGCTGATTTCTTTTAGTGCTGTACACACTGTTAGCAATCCCTTTTCCAGAATAAAATGTCGTTTTTCTGAATCCTTCAATGACTGAGAGTAAAAGCCAATTGGTCGAGTACTCCCAGTAGGTCCCTGTTGCCAAAAATGATATGATAGGGCACTGGCTGAAAACCCCCACTCTATTATTACTGGATCCTCCGGGTGAAGGGGCCCCAGAGTTTGGTATGTCTGCGCCTCCAATAATAACAGTTCAAGGGCCTCATCATGAGACTGATCCCATTCCCAGTGACGATTTTTCTTTAATAGATCAAAAAGAGGACGTGCTATGATGGATAGGTCTGGGATATGCTTTCTCCAATACTGAAGGGTTCCTAGTATTCCTTGTAGTTCTTTCTTATTGGTGGGTGCCTTTATCTCTCCTAAGTAAGATAAAGTATCGGAAGGAATACTCCAGGTCCCCCTCTTCCATCTTATTCCCAGAAATTTTGCCTCTTGGGATGGGGGTTGCCTTTTCTCTTCAGGGATTTCTATTTGCATGCCTATGAAATGCTTAATTATGGCATCATAAACTGCCTTTACCTCCCCCTCACTCTGGCCCCCTACCAGCACATCATCTGTGTACTGTGAGATCTTTGGAATTATTTTTGATTTCTGGAATGTTTTCAAGTTGACACACAAGTGCGTGATGAGCTAGTGTGGGCGAGTGTTTATATCCCTGGGGCAACCTTGTGAAAGTGTACTGCACCCCATCCCAAGTGAAGGCAAAATATTTTTGGTCCTCAGGATCAATAGGGATTTGGAAGAACATATCCTTTATGTCCAGGGAGGCCAGCACTGGGTGCACTGCTTCCTGGATCTCTAACTCCGGATCAGCAATGTTAGGTACAGCAGCTGTGAGTGCATCTGTATTGGCATTCAATTTCCTGTAGTCGACTGTCATCCGCCATTTACCACTGGGTTTTCTTACAGGCCAAATCAGGGAGTTAAATGGTGATTGACAGGGCACAATAATGCCCTTTTGTTTTAGATCAGAAATGACTTCTTTGATGCCTGCCTTAGCAGCGACAGGAATGGAATATTGTCTCACTTTTGTAATCCGGCTTTGTGGCAGACGGGGAGCACATTGTAGCAACCTCAGCTTTAGTGTGGGTGTGCCAAAATTCCAGTAGCGACCGTTCTTATCTCTCCACGTTCGGCCCACGAGAACACCTATTCCTAACAAATTGTAAGGAATGTCACCCACAATCATTTCAGTCTGAATTAACTCTTCTTCTCCTGGCAGTTTTAAAGAAACTTTAGCTGTTCTTTGTAAAGCAGAGTTACCGAGTTACCCCACTTACAAAACCATTGGTTTCAGAGATAAGGTGATGCCACATTGTTTGGCCACCTCAGCTTTTAGGATAGAAATCTGTGCTCTGTCACGAGAAAAAGAAGTTCTCACAACTGGGCACAGGTGTTTATGTTCTACTCCCTCCTCCTCATTCTCAGAACTGGTATAGTGAGAAGATAAATCAGTTAGGACTTTGTCCATAGTTGTGGAAAGTTGGTGGACATTTTTCTCCAATTTGCTAATCCTTTGAGTGCCATGTGTTATAAAGTTATTAACTGCCTTGTGCAATATCCTGATATCTGCCCTTATTCCCTCCTCCTGCTCCTTGGAGAGGGGAGGCTGCAGCTGCACAGGGGCTTGCTGCTTTTGCGGCCGTGACTTTTGATTTCAAAATCGGGCACTGCTTTTCCGTCCCGGAATGAAAATTCACACGTTTCTTATCTGATTGCTTAGAGTTTACGGGCTTGCATTTCTCTAGTGTATTAAAGGCACCCGGGATCTCAGTACCCTGACTAGCAGAATCTGAGGAATCCTCATAACTTGCAAATTCCCCACATTCATCATCTGAGAAAGACAGGGTGGCACTGGTTTTCTTCTTCTTTCCCTGCTTTCTTAGCCCTTCAATCTCTTGCTGCAACCCTTCATTCTTTTGCTGTAGCTCTGCAACCTTTCGTTGTAATCCCTCCTTTCCTTGCCACAGAACCATGGCCAGGACAAAGAAACTTCAGGCATTGAAGAAATCAAGCCCACGTTTCTTAATCTCCTTTTTAACCTCTTTAGACAGAGAAGTACTATTTTCCAAAGCCATGAGGAGATTTGTGAGGCTACCAAGGTCTCCACCCATGTAGGCATTGTAAATCACTTTGTACTGCTCCCTGTCTATAACGTACTCACGCCTATTAAGGTGCTCCCAAAAGGGACGCACAAATGTACATTTTTGCAATTCCTCCTCAAAACTAGGGGAAGGCGAAAATAACACCTCCTGAACTTCAGTGCTTTCCCCACAAATTTCATTTTCTGCACCATCACTTCCAACATCTATATCATTTATAACTCCCTTGGTAGCCATTTTCTTTAATTATATATATATATATATATATATATTTTTTTTTTTTTTTTTTTTAACACTACACAAATGAAGCAATTTCAGAGTGTGGGGGGCTTCTAACGACCCCCGTTATCCCACTCCTGACACCAGATGGCGTGAGCCGGTACTGGGCTACTGACTGTCAGGATGCTTTCTCAACTTCCCCCCCCCGCGAGGTTTTTTTAGTAAGACCGAGGGTCACACAAGGCACTCGCCTCTCACAGAGGAACGGCCACTGCGGGACCGTGTTTCAGGGTGGTAGTTAGAAAGCACCCCCCACCACGCTCAGAAATTGCCTCTAAAACCAAAGCTTACTCCACTAATTAATTGGTTTATTAAGGGCTAACACAAACTGAGGGATGATGTTTAGGGACAATGCAAATGTGAATGGCTACCAGGGATATCAATATGTGTGTAGTGAAAAAGTGTCCTTTAGGGAGGCAATGCAAGAGGTCCTGAGCTTTTGAGGGAGAGGGTTAAGGACCAAAGGGAGGAGGGAGGAGGGAAGGAAATCCGACGTCAGTCCTGCTGAAGAGGTCGTGCTGTGTGTGCGAGTATGAGGAGACGAGTGTGTGCGTGTGTGTGTGTGTGCGCGGTGATGTTACGCTCCGGCGGCCAGTCCCCGATGGCTCCGTTCCCGTTCCCAGCGGCAGCAGCCATCGGTGGCCCCTTCTCGCCAGGCAGGACGGCAGGTCCATGGTGTCGGAGGGGCAGCCTCTCGGCAACGGGTGCAGCGGCCGCTAGTTTCCCCTCAACCGGCAGCAACATGGGGAGGGGGCTCCGGCCCCGACCCCAGGGCTCGGGACCCCGGCACGCTCAGCGCTGAGGCCCAGGCTGGACCCGGGGCAGGCAGGCTGGCTTAAAAGGCATTTTGTTTAGACTTATGTGGGGAAGAAAAGAACAGTTTCCCACACTATGGAACGGGGCAGAGGGGGAGGGAGATGTAATTTGCAGGAGTCAATATAACCCATAATACAGTATCATTTCATCTTTTCTTATGTTAGGGGATCCCCTTTCAAATTTGTCCTGGTGTTTCAGAATGCATGCTAAAGGGGTATAAGGTTTATAGTTGCAGTTTGCAAAAGCCTCAAGCAGGGTGTGGGCAGCCCAAATTTCCATTCCCTGCCCTTTGAATCCACACATGCTTTCCCTTTGAGCAAATCAAGTCCTAAAATGTTGGTAGGCAGGGCCCCAAGTATCATAACAACATCTGTGGGGTTTTCATTCGCTGGTAACTAACATTTAACCCCAGCAGTCTGTTGCGGTTTAGAATTCCCAAAAACATCAGTAACCCAAATTTGTTTTTTGTCAGGCTTGATGATGTTTTTTTTGAGAGCAACATCTGTTTGTATAGCAGATACTTGTGCACCCGTCTCTACCAAAAAGGTGAGTGGTGTTTTAAAAGGTCCCAAAGGGAAGGTAACCATCAAGTCTCCACTTTTATTTTCAGTGAGCTCTTACATAAGCCCAGCTGCTGTCCCCTGCCTCACATCTAGGGGGACAGCACTGCTGGTTTCCCCACTCCAAATCTATCAAGCCTCCCTCAGTGAGAGAAGGAGCAGAGGCTTCTTTGAACAGCAGTTCTTGATTATTGTTATTGTTGCCGGGCTGTTTGGGCCATGGCTTAGGAAGGGGTTTTTTATCCTTCCGGGCTCTTACTAATTTTTCTAAAGCCACAGTTGGTAGCCCATCCATCACGTCCCGTGGGAACCCCTTCTCTATTCCATCAGCCCACAGCAAATTTCATCTTGGCCCAAAAGGTCTGACAGGGAGGTTTTGCTTATCCTGGTATTCTACCCTTCTTACAACTTTTTGTTTGGGTGGGATCATGGTGGCTCCAATTCTTCTTCCATAATTAATTAGCTCCTGAGCCATCTCCCCCCATGGCATTCGGTCAGCAGCCCTTCCTTGCCTGTTACTTCTCACAGGCTGATCCCACAAATGGTCTTGTAACTGGACTCCATATAACTTTAAAGAATCTAGGAGTCCCCGAATTAAAGGACTTAGCTGTTCTGGGTGTGCATTTCACAACATGGGAGAGGGCTGCTGGGGGACCAGCGTTCTATCATGCATCAGTTGGAGACAAGCTGCTTGCTGCAAGTTTTCAGTCAAATTATTTACAGACTGGGTATAAATAGTATGAGGATTCCCACGCTCTAGGGGATCCATGCCCCCTGCCCAGTAAGCTGCACGTTGGGTCAGGGACCACGTATCACGCTCGTCACCAGGGGTTAAGAAAACTCCAGGGACCCAGTACCCTTGTGCTTCACTTTCAGAGAGGAAAATCCTGTCTCCTCCTGTTAGTGAAACTCTCCAGACATGCTCAGTTTCAGTTTCAGAGGCCCATCTTGAGAATTTCGCTTGGATTTTAGCAAGCTCTGTAGGTGAATAAGGTGTTGTACAGGCAGTGGTTTGTGGAGCCAGGGCTTGCTGGCCATTGGCAGCTGGAGCTTCAATAGTTTCAGTTTTAATCAAAGGCCTCATTACTGCCTCAGGTTTGTCTGAGTAAAATGTTTCTCTGCTTGCGGCCAAGTCCTCAAAAGGATACTCGGACAATTGGCCTTGTTTTTCAGTTGTTTGGGCCAAGCACAAGATATTGCAATTGCTATTGACAGAATCCTCATCCACCACCCGATACTCTAGTTCAGATCTGAGGATTTTTTCTCAGTCAAGAGAGTCTGATAATGCAGCATGAAGCCGCTGAGTTGTACAGAGTTCAGCTGCCAACTGACTCTGTAAAGCTCGGACTTGCTCTTGCAAAAACTTGACAGCTTCATCGTTATTTTCACATTGTTGTTTCTCTTTCTGGGCTGCCATGAATGCAGCTCCCAGAACTGCACATATCACGGCTTTGTGTTTTCCAGGTTTTGTGTTTTGCTCCTTCTGTAAGTTGGAAATTCTCTCCACTACTGCCTGGGGATCATACCAGTTATTATGAGCCCAGGACATGCCTGGTGGAGAGGGACAGTACCTGTCTCCTGGTGGAGCCACCTCCAGCAGCGCTCTGACTGCAAATCAGCCCCAAGAACAGCCAGAAAAAGAAATGCCTGTGCTTTCTTCATTTAAAAAAAATTAAACCGTTTAAAAGGATAATTTGGCCCCAAAATATCTGAAGATGGCCTCAAATTCGACCCTGATCACCCTTAATACATTAAAGAGATTTCCAATGTGGGGTTTTGGGACAAGGCATCTCTCAAATACTCCCTAAAAAATCTCAAACCTCGGAAATTTAAATGTTATTGAAATATGTGTATTCATTTAAAAGTCTCCAAATCCGGCCCCTTCAAAAAATGTTATTTTAACTAAGCAATACGTTTTAGGACCCGAAAACCCCCCACATGAGCACACTGCCTCAAAGAAAAAAATCCATAAACTGCCCGAACGAAGCCTGAGCCCACCCCGCAGATAATTAAGCCCTGGGAATTAGCCCCAGCCCTCCCCCACAATTAGCCCACCCTGGGGGACCATGGAGGGGCTGGAGGGCCCTGAGGGGAGCGGGGAAGCCGGGCGGGTGGCGGCCAGAGGGAAGATGGTGGCTCTTGTCACAGCGGCAGCGGCTTCCAGGGGGTTGGATTGTCATCGGATGTGCAGCCCCGCAGCCCCCGGGGTGGTTGTGGGGCTGAGGCGCTCAGGGTTGGGTGAGGGGGAGCAGGGGGTCCCGCGGCGCCATCCAGGAGCTGGAGGTGAGAGGAGTGGTGAGGGGCTGCCCCACAACTTGCCCCACCTGCCCTTCCCAGCCCTGTTTCTTCCTGTCCTTGAGGACAACAGGGTTTGCTCAAGCTCTTGGCATCCAGTCTCAGCTTCCTGTTTCCATGTGCTGACCCCTCTGGCCTCCCTCTGCTCGGAGGCAAAGCCCTTGCAAAGAGGAGATCTTGGACACTTGGTACTGGGTTTCCCTAAGTCCAGTCAGAGTTTGGCCTAGAGCCCCCGCTGAGGTGCTCAGAGGTTTTTGGGTGGATCTCAGGAGAAAAAAGTGGAGTTTCTGGTGTCTGGAAGAAGGGATAGGTCAGTGAGGAGGACTACAAGGACGTTGTGAAGCTATGCAGGAAGACAATTAGAAGGTTCAAATTCCAACTAGAACTTAATCTGGCTACTGCCATGAAATAGAATGAAAAGGCTTCTATACATATAGTAGCAAGAAGGGGCTGAGGCGCTTATTGCCTTCTTTGCCTCAGTCTTTAGTAGGAACACTGGGTGTTCTCTGGGTACCTGGTGGCCTGAGCTGGATGACAGGGATGGGGAGCAGAATGAAGCCCCCATAGTCCAAGAGGAGATGGTCACTGACCTGCTGCACCACTGAGACACACACAAGTTTATGGGGCTGGATGGGATCCGGCCAAGGGGACTGAGGGAGCTGGAAGAATGCTCACCAAGCCACTTTCCACCATTCCACCATTTACCAGCTGTCCTGGCCGACAGGGAAGGTTCCAGTTGACTGCAGAATTGCAAATGTGACCCACGTCTACAAGAAGGGCCAAAAGGAGGATCCAGGGAACAACAACCCCAGGCAACTCTCCTGGCTTGGGGCAACTGGGCTGGGAAGTGCTTGGTGGAAAAGGACCTGGGGCTGTTGGTTGACAGCAGCTGAATATGAGCCAGGTGACCAAGAAGGCCAACGGCATCTAAGCCTGTATCAGCACTGCTTTGGCCAGCAGGACCAGGGCAGTATGGGCCCTCAGTGCTGGGCACTGGTGAGGCCACAGCACGAATCCTGGGGTCAGTTCGGGGCTCCTCATGACAAGAAGGACATTGAGAGGCTGGAGCGTGTCCAGGGAAGGGCAGTGGAGCTGGGGAAGGGGCTGGAGCTCGAGTCTCACAAGAAGCAGCCGAGGGACCTGGGGGTGTTCATCCTGGAGAAAGGGAGGCTGAGGGGAGACCTCCTTGCTCCCTGCAGCTCCCTGAATCTACAGAGCTGTGATTTTACGGAGTTCCAGAGCAGGAGGAAAAGCAGACCTTGAGATCTGACACTGTATGGACAACCTCGCTCCTTCTGTCACCGTTCCTGCCATTTCTCTCATTGGCCAGCTGGGACTTATTGCCCCTTTTCCTGACATTCCCCTTCTCCACCCAAGTCTGCACTGGGAGGTTACGGCTCCTTAGCACCAACTCCCACCTTCTTTCCTTAGAGAAGTGGCTACAAACAGGCACAGAAGGGATTTTCTTGAAACATCCCCAAATCGAAACCTGATAAACAACACAACACACTTCTCAACCAGATGCCAAGCCCAAGCTGCCTTCAGCTGTGCTCACCTTCCACGAGGGATAGACATGCAAGAGGTGGTTTAGACAGGCAGATAGGAACAGATCAACAGGAATGCAAATAAAGAGCTGGCTGCAGAGACAATTAGGCAGACTACTGACAGGCAGGACAGGTTTTTCCCTCGCTGAAGCTCAAAGCATCAACTGGATGGGTGACACCTAGATGTCACAGAGACAGAGGAGGGGGGAAGTGGAGAACAACGGGAGCTGCGGAAGTCCAGTCAGTCTGCTGGAAAGGTGACTTCAAGCATGAGCAGTTTAGTCAGGACGGATGGGAGCACCTGAAAGAGCCATGTAATAGAGCAGTGGCAAGGAAAGTAGAGGGGGAAACCTGCGGGTCTTGAACGTTTGACACACAACCCGAAAAGTCACATTTTGGCACAACAGAACATACACGGCCTTTCTACCGACAGTATTGAACCGTTCCAGCTGATGAAAAGGTGCTCCTTTGTGAAAAATTAAAAAAGTCTCTCAGGTTTTTTGGCCAAGCTCCTCTGTCTGACCATAAGCAGCCAGTGCCACCACCAGATGCCCTGATGTATTTGAGGTACTTGTCTGTGACTGGCACTTATCAGAGACCCCCAGGAGCAGCAGAAAGAGCCCGGGCAGAGGGTCTCAGAGCATCTCCACCAGCACCAGGCATCTGTGTCCTTGGAACTGCATCCCACCCCCCAAAGATGAGCACATTAATCCAAACCAAACCAAAACCTGCAAGATAAGAAACACAAAGCATCTCAGAAGCTTAGCATTTGCTTCACTCTTTTTGTCTTTATTGGGTTAGCTCTTTGCCTGCTTTTTACCTTTCCTAATACTAGTTGGGCCTACAGAATTAAAAAAAAAAATGCAGTTTTCTGTATTGCAAAAGCCCAGACTCCCCTTCAAAACACTCCCTGCCCAGGACTGTCTGTGCCTCTCATCACTCTTGGCACACAGCAAGTCACAGAAGATAGAAGGGGAATAAGGTAGAGAGATGAAGGGTTGGAAATAAAAACAGGAATTCACTCTAACACCGGGAAGGCAGGAACAGGTCGCGGGGGGGGAAGAACAGACCTCTCCATTGATACACAAATACATACAAATCCCATCTTGCTGATGACAGGAAGAGGTGGGTGAGTGTGCCTTGCAGCAAGGCCACTTCAGGAGAGGGATCCAGGGCTCCTGGCAGCACCAGATGGAGTTGGATTCTGGAGAGCACTTGAGGAACCCAATCTCTGAGCAGCGACGGGAGGGGAGGAGGTGCAGGAAGGAAGGGGCTGAGTTTCAGGCTCTCCCGCTTTTACAGTGTGGCAGGAAGTGGGGGAAGATTGACCCCTCCCTGCTCCGACCCTCCCAGGTTTTCCAGGGTCTAAAGAATCCTCTTGCTAGTTCTTCTTCGAGGTGTTCAACACCCTGCCAGGGTCACTCAAGCCATAAAAAATGCAGTTTTCTGTATTGCAAAAAGCCCAGAGTTCCCTTCAAAACACTCCCTGCCCAGGACTGGCCATGCCTCTCCTCACTCTTTGCACACAGCAAGTCACAGAATCACACAGCATCACAGAATGTCAGGTTGGAAGGGACCTCCAAAAACCATTGTGTCCAACACCCCCTGCCAGAGCTGCTGTGAAAGATTTTGTTCGAGCTGGAAGTGAGAGGGCTGATGAGGGGCTGCCCCACAACTTTTCTCATAACTTGTCCCACCTGCAGGGACAGGATGTGGTTGTGGGTGCAAAGCCTCAGGGGTTCCTGGGGGTCTCTGAGGGGTTCCAGGTGTTCCTGGGGTGGACTCTGGGTGTCCCTGAGGGGACCCGAGGGCTCTAAGGGGTCCCGAGGCGTTCTGGGGTCGCGGGGTCCTCCAAGATGTCACGGGGACTCTAAAGGGGCCCCGGGGCATTCCTGAGGGTTCCCTGGGTGGCCGGGAGCGGGGGCTGTGAGGGGCCCCAGTGACACCAGGACAAAGACTCTTTAGGCCCAAGAAGCTCTAAAGCAGGTTCCTTATTGCAGTGCTGGGTGCATGGGGATCGCTCCTCCAAACACACAGACCAACAGGCAAGAGCAATACATATTTATTAACTTTAAACATACATATGCATTACTTTTCTAAAAGGTCGGCAGCATTATACAGATCAGGTCCCTGCATTCATGATAACATTTAAATCATTTCCCCAAAGTCATTAACATCAAGCTGTGCCCACTCCTGCATGCCCACTGCCTCTCGCTGGTCATGGGCAGGGGTCTCTGGGAGGAAGGCTCGTAGTCTTCTTCACTGGGCTGGGTCACTTTGTTCCTCGTTCTGGCAGGCTGGCTGATGTACCCAGTAAATCCTGCTGCTTTGGCTCTCAGGGAGACACACCCTAGTTCAACACAACCCCTCTGACAAACAGTACCAAATTCTGCTATTCAGCACCATCTAGGTTTGGCCAGTTTAAGCCTGAAATCTAATTCAGCTGAATTACTGCTTGCTGGGAAGAGGAGGAGCTGCTTGCTGTCAACCAGCCCTTTTCCACTTGTGGATTTACTGCCTCAAGGGCAGGGAGATCGCTATGTGCGGGAAAAGGGAGCTGCTCCTCAGGAACCTAGTGGCTGTGCAGGCAGGTCCAGACCTTCTCGGAACAAGAGTGAGGTGCTACAGCCTGTGTCCCTTCCCCGTGATCCTGCACTCACACCGCAACCCTTCTGAGAGGCTCCAGCGTCGGGCATTGTCCTCCCTTTATTGTTCTCTCTTCCTCTCTTTCCTTCCTTAATTCCGCATCCCTACACTGACACTGAGTTGGTGAATAATAATTGGTGTATGCATTTCCTGGGGGGGATTTTGCTGTATATATTGATATACGTATATGTCGTAGTTACTTCCCTTTGGCCTCTCCTGAGCTCCCGTCCCCTCAATTTGTTAACTTTACTACAATAAACTGTGGGTGTGGGGAGGGACAGGCCTTACTGATCCACTCCAGAACTCGGCACCAAAGCTCCCCCATCCTCTGAGCGAGGTGAATTCCGCCCGCAAACCCCTTGGTCCCTTGGAATTAAAGTCTCCCAAGAAGAAAGGATTGATGTAAGTTATCCTGACAAATCCGGTGCCTGGCTCTGTTGACAGCCTCAGATCGCCACAGGAAGCTCTGCTTGGGCACCTCCTCCTGCTCCTTGCTCACTGACCTTGGTGTCTCTGCCC
This sequence comes from Apus apus, assembly GCF_020740795.1. Taxonomy (NCBI): domain Eukaryota; kingdom Metazoa; phylum Chordata; class Aves; order Apodiformes; family Apodidae; genus Apus; species Apus apus. Next base: position 12,111,155 of record NC_067299.1, on the reverse strand, counting down.
AGAACTGCTCTCCCCTCTGCTCTCCACCTTCCCTTCTTCCATACCTTAACCCCAGAGGCACATGCATCATCCCTGAGGTCTCAGCCTTGGCCAGAGCTGTGGCCACATGGAGGCCAGGAAGCTTTTCAGTGTCTTACAGGAGCCACCCCTGGGGCCCCTCCCCTGCTACCAAGCCATTGCCAGACCAAACCAGCACAGTCCCAACTGGTTCCAGCTGGTGAGGAGTGGGCATCTCCACAGCCACCCCCGGGCCTTTGTGATGTGGGGCCTGTTGCCCGGACACCATTGTGGTGGGTCTCCTTGGTGACCATGGGGTATATAAGGAACTCAAGCTGTGGGGTGCCCACTCCCAGGAGAGCATCTCCCTCAGGAGGCAGCAGCTCACCTGGACACCCGTAGCACGTCTCCAGCAGAGGACACCCAAGATGTCCATGGAGAAGGAGGAGAAGGCCCATTCTCGGCACACTAAGGAGCTGGCAGGCCTGCAGCAGAGGCGCCAGAAGAGGGATGGGGCAGGAGGACAGGAGAGCCCGGGACAGGAGGCCATTGGCAGGGTTGTCACTGCATGCTGGGTACCCGTCCAGCAACTGGTGGCACTGCGGGATGGGGCGGGCCGCTCAGCAAGCACAGCCAAGGGTGGATGGACCCCTGGGGATCAGCCCCTGCCCACTGCCCCCCGTGTTCCTCGGATCATAAGAGCTGGCTACTGGGCCCTCGTGCCAGCTGCCCCAGGCAGGGAGGCAGGGGCAGGAGGCAGGCTTCCCCCTCTGCCTCCTGCACCCCCTGCCAGGGGCAGGGATATGGCTCCAGCTGCCACCACCTGTCCCAAGCTTCCCCCTCTGCCTCCTGCACCCCCTGCCAGGGGCAGGGATATGGCTCCAGCTGCCACCACCTGTCCCAAGCTTCCCCCTCTGCCTCCTGCACCCCCTGCCAGGGGCATGTCCAGCAGCGACCACCGACAGACCGGCCTGTCTCCTGGGGGCATGTGGGCTGAGCGGGGCAGATGCCCCAAGGCCCAGAGTTGGAGGCCTGTCCCACACAGCCCTGCAGCCTCTGCCCCAGCCAGGCAGGAGACAGCCCAGGTCCTGGTCCAGGAGGCCATTGGCAGGGTTGTCACCGGGCGCTGGGGACCCGTCCAGCAGCCGGTGGCACCGCGGGACCAGGCGGGCAGCTCGGCAAGCACAGCCGAGGGTGGATGGGCCCCTGGGGCTCGGCCCCTGCCCGCTGCCCCCCGTGCTCCTCGGGCCACAAGAGCTGCCCACAGGGCCCCCGTGCCAGCTGCCCCGGGCAGGGAGGCGGGGGCAGGAGGCTGGCAAATCCCAAAGGCTGCTGTGGGCAAGCATGAAACAGAGTGGCTGGAAGCCCATGGACCCAGGAAACGTCAGGTGGGGGCAGCAGGGAGGAGAGTCCTGCCAGAGCCAGCGGACAAGCCAGGGGCCTTGACCCAGGTGGAGGAGGACGATAACAGCAACCAAGAGCTGTCTCAAGCAGATTACACCAGCAGCTACAACATTGGGTTCAAGCCCTTGTCCCCAGAGCTCTTTCAGGACCCCCACAATGGCTCCCAGGAGAGACCCAGCCCACCCAGCATAGAGCCTGCAGGAGAGGTAGATGGTGACCTGCAGAGCCCACCTTCCGACTCAGTGTGGGCCATAGAGACTCAGCCAGGAACTTCTGCCATGGCCAGAGCTCTTGAGGAAGTGGAGCACCAGGTGCCTGTCCTGCACAGGTCCTCAGATGATCACCTGGCTCTTCTAGACACTAGCCAGGTCCCTGTGGATGAGGTGACAGGAGAGGCTGTGGTTGTGACCCATGGACCCAGCCAGCAGGACACAGCAGCAGAAGAAAAGCACAAGGAACATGCCCGGAAGAGCATCTCAGATGATGACCTGGCTCTGCTGGACATGATCTTGCAGAACATCTCAGATGATGACCTGGCTCTGCCAGACACAGCAGCAGCAGAAGAGCAGGAGGAACCTTCTCTGCAGAGCCTCTCAGAGAACCTGGCTGTACTGGACATCAACCAGGTCCCTGTGGATGAGGTGACAAGAGAGGCTGTGGTTGTGACCCAGGGACCCAGCCAGCAGGACACAGCAGCAGAAGAAAAGCACAAGGAACATGCCCGGAAGAGCATCTCAGATGATGACCTGGCTCTGCCAGACACAGCAGCAGCAGCAGAACAGGAGGAACCTGCCCTGCAGAGCCCCTCAGAGAACCTGGCTGTGCTGGACACAGCAGCAGCAGCAGAACAGGAGGAACCTGCCCTGCAGAGCCCCTCAGAGAACCTGGCTGTGCTGGACACAGCAGCAGCAAAAGAGCGGGAGGAACCTGCCCTGCAGAGCCCCTCAGAGAACCTGGCTGTGCTGGCAACCCACCAGGTCCCCGTGGGCAAGGAGTCAGGCAGGGTGACCTGCGCCCAGCCCCCTGAGGGGCTGCCAGGGCTGCAGCAGAGGCACCAGGTGAGCAATGGGGTGGGGAGGAGAGGGCGGGGGCAGGATGGGGCTGCAGGGCTGCCCTGCCCGCTCTGGGGGCTGTCCTGGGGGCTTCCAGGAGGTCCCAGCAGCAGGAGCTGTCCCAGTGAGGACATGAGGGCTGGGGGGACAGAGACCACACTCACTCAGCCTCTCTGCTCTGCTTCTCTTGCAGTCGGACATCCCGGCACGCAGGCTGTCACAGCAGGTCACCGTCCACCCGCTGTCCATGTTCCTGGGCCACAGGCCGTCAGGGGCATCCTGTGGTGAGCCAGGCAGAGCCAGCAGGGAGGAGAAGAGCTGGGGCGCTCCTGCCGAGCCCACCCCCACAGCCTCTGCCCCAGCTAGGCAGAGGACAATCTGGCACCGGCTCCGTGAGGCCGTTGTCAGGGTGTTCTCTGGGCACCGGGGGCCCGGCCGGCAGCTGGTGCCACAGCAGGAGGTGGCCAACAGCAGGGGCCAACAGTGCCCCACATGTTGGGACACTGAGGAGGACTATTGTGGAGATGACAGTGACCAAGAGGGGGCCCAATGGGGCAATAGCAGCACCCGCACCGTCTGGGCCAGCCACTCATCCAAGAAGTCACCTCAGCACTCTGATGCTGTCTCAGAGGAGTCACCCTTCCCACCCAGCAGCTCAGGCTCAAGCACAGATTCTGCAGGAGAGGAAGATGGTGATGAGCAGAGCACGTCTTCTGACTCAGCATGGAGCAGAGACGCTGAGCTGGTAGCTTCTGCCCCTGCCAGAGCTCTTGGAGCTCTTGAGGAAGACTGGCACCGCATGCCTCTGTTGCTGACCCTCAGAGCCATCACCTTGGCAGCACAGGAGGATGCAGCAGCTTCTTCCTCACCTCCACGCCTTCGGGCAGCCCCTGGCACAGCCCACCCTGTCCCAGCAGCCCAGCAGCAGGCAGCAGCTTGCCTGCCGCCCACTCAGGCCGTTGCCTGCCACTCTCCTTCTGCCGCAGCCACCGCCACTCTCCCGCAGGCCCCATCCCGGCAGCACCGACGCTCCCGCTTCAGGAGGGCGCTTGGGGCTCTGGGCAGGGCTTTCCACTGCTTCCGCGGGGCCAGGCAGCACCAGCAGCACAGACAAGCAGCCTCTGCCAGGGCCCATTGGGGAGGCTGCTGGCCCTGAGCCTGCACATTGCCTGGAGGATGCAGGCGAGGGGTGGGTGCACAGACAGTGTGTCCTGCTTTGAGCCAGGATGGAGCCAATTTTCCTTTTACTGGCAGCAAGTGTTCCAGCTGGTGGGCTGATAACACTGGAACGTTTATGTTACAGCTGAGACATCAAGGTCTCCTGGCTCTGCTGCCTCAGGGATGCTACTGAGAGCAGAAGAGTCGTATCTGTAACCCCCACAGGAAGGAGTGGACTAGAGGGGCAGCAGACTGACCAAAGTATTTCATTCCATAGATCTACGTGAGCTCAATGTGAAGTCAGGGATCATGGAAATCAAGCCCCTTCCTGCTTCTTGTCCCCTTCTCTCTCATCCATGGCCAGCATCCAGGGAGGACTCCATCCATCCATCCATCCATCCATCCATCCATCCATCCATCCATCCATCCCCGTTGATCCCCGGGCCTGTGCATCCCGGTCCCTCATCACTCTCCCCTCAGCTCCTGTCAGCTCTGCCCTCTCTCTGGCAGCTCTAGGGCATTTTGTGGCTGCTCACATCTCAGGAGATGCCGCGGGAGCTGCTGGGGGTGGGGGAGGCAAGACAGATTTGCACATTCCTGAGCACACTTGTATATAATTGTATGTATTTTCTTCTATCATTACTGTTTAATTAAAGCAGTCTAGTTCAGTTTTCAATCCAGACAAGTCTCCATAATTTTATCTCTCCTTCCCTACCTGGGTGGGGGATCGAGAGTGTTGTTGTCTCTGGCTTCAGTGCCGATCTTGTGTCAAACCATGACAGATATTAGGAAAAATTTATTCACAGAAAGAATGGTAAGGCCTTGGGATAGGCTGCCTACAGACATGGTGGAGGCACCATCCCTGGAGGTGTTCGAAAAACGGGCAGATGGGGTGTTTCAGGTGAAGTTTTAGTGGTTGGGTGTTGTAGGGTGGATGGTATTGACCGCGTAGAGGTGATTGCTGCTTCCAGGAATCACAAGGGCAGCTGGAGCCCTTATGTGGGACAGGGAAATATGACCTGGGACCTACAGGGGCTTTTCTGAAGCAGGAGATGGTGGACAGGCACAGAATGCTGCTGACCATTGAATACCTAATAAAAGTCCCCAGAATAGGCCCAAGTTTGTTCCTCCAATGGCACAGTCCAGCAAATGGTAGGGTCATTAAGGTCCTCCGTGACACACAGGCTTCTACACTCAGAGACGTATTTAAGGCGCGTAGAAAATTCTACGCCCACTTCCTCACCCTATGGGTTCCCTGTCTCCCACCACGATGTAACCCTTACTGGTGCCTCAGTTATGGCTTGAGTGACCCTGGCAGGGTGTTGAACACCTCGAAGAAGAACTAGCGAGAGGATTCTTTAGACCCTGGAAAACCTGGGAGGGTCAGAGCAGGGAGGGGTCAATATTCCCCCACTTCCTGCCACACTGTAAAAGTGGGAGAGCCTGAAGCTCAGCCCCTTCCTTCCTGCACCTCCTCCCCTGCTGCTGCTGCTCAGAGATTGGGTTCCTCAAGTGCTTTCCAGAATCCAACTCCATCTGGTGCTGCCAGGAGCCCTGGATCCCTCTCCTGAAGCGGCCTTGCTGCAAGGGACACTCACCCACCTATTCCTGTCATCAGCGAGATGGGGTTTGTATGTATTTGTGTATCAATGGAGAGGTCTGTTCTCTCCCCCCCCCGACCTGTTCCTGCCTTCCCGGTGTTAGATTGAATTCCTGTTTCTATTTCCAACCCTTCATCTCTCTACCTTATTCCCCTTCTATCTTCTGTGACTTGCTGTGTGCCAAGAGTGATGAGAGGCACAGACAGTCCTGGGCAGGGAGTGTTTTGAAGGGGAGTCTGGGCTTTTGCAATACAGAAAACTGCATTTTTTTTTTAATTCTGTAGGCCCAACTAGTATTAGGAAAGGTAAAAAGCAGGCAAAGAGCTAACCCAATAAAGACAAAAAGAGTGAAGCAAATGCTAAGCTTCTAAGATGCTTTGTGTTTCTTATCTTGCAGGTTTTGGTTTGGTTTGGATTAATGTGCTCATCTTTGGGGGGTGGGATGCAGTTCCAAGGACACAGATGCCTGGTGCTGGTGGAGATGCTCTGAGACCCTCTGCCTGGGCTCTTTCTGCTGCTCCTGGGGGTCTCTGATAAGTGCCAGTCACAGACAAGTACCTCAAATACATCAGGGCATCTGGTGGTGGCACTGGCTGCTTATGGTCAGACAGAGGAGCTTGGCCAAAAAACCTGAGAGACTTTTTTAATTTTTCACAAAGGAGCACCTTTTCATCAGCTGGAACGGTTCAATACTGTCAGTAGAAAGGCCGTGTATGTTCTGTTGTGCCAAAATGCGACTTTTCGGGTTGTGTGTCAAACGTTCAAGACCCGCAGGTTTCCCCCTCTACTTTCCTTGCCACTGCTCTATTACATGGATCTTTCAGGTGCTCCCATCCATCCTGACTAAACTGCTCATGCTTGAAGTCACCTTTCCAGCAGACTGACTGGACTTCCGCAGCTCCCGTTGTTCTCCACTTCCCCCCTCCTCTGTCTCTGTGACATCTAGGTGTCACCCATCCAGTTGATGCTTTGAGCTTCAGCGAGGGAAAAACCTGTCCTGCCTGTCAGTAGTCTGCCTAATTGTCTCTGCAGCCAGCTCTTTATTTGCATTCCTGTTGATCTGTTCCTATCTGCCTGTCTAAACCACCTCTTGCATGTCTATCCCTCGTGGAAGGTGAGCACAGCTGAAGGCAGCTTGGGCTTGGCATCTGGTTGAGAAGTGTGTTGTGTTGTTTGTCAGGTTTCGATTGGGGATGTTTTAAGAAAATGCCTTCTGTGCCTGTTTGTAGCCACTTCTCTAAGGAAAGAAGGTGGGAGTTGGTGCTAAGGAGCCGTAACCTCCCAGTGCAGACTTGGGTGGAGAAGGGGAATGTCAGGAAAAGGGGCAATAAGTCCCAGCTGGCCAATGAGAGAAATGGCAGGAACGGTGACAGAAGGAGCGAGGTTGTCCATACAGTGTCAGATCTCAAGGTCTGCTTTTCCTCCTGCTCTGGAACTCCGTAAAATCACAGCTCTGTAGATTCAGGGAGCTGCAGGGAGCAAGGAGGTCTCCCCTCAGCCTCCCTTTCTCCAGGATGAACACCCCCAGGTCCCTCGGCTGCTTCTTGTGAGACTCGAGCTCCAGCCCCTTCCCCAGCTCCACTGCCCTTCCCTGGACACGCTCCAGCCTCTCAATGTCCTTCTTGTCATGAGGAGCCCCGAACTGACCCCAGGATTCGTGCTGTGGCCTCACCAGTGCCCAGCACTGAGGGCCCATACTGCCCTGGTCCTGCTGGCCAAAGCAGTGCTGATACAGGCTTAGATGCCGTTGGCCTTCTTGGTCACCTGGCTCATATTCAGCTGCTGTCAACCAACAGCCCCAGGTCCTTTTCCACCAAGCACTTCCCAGCCCAGTTGCCCCAAGCCAGGAGAGTTGCCTGGGGTTGTTGTTCCCTGGATCCTCCTTTTGGCCCTTCTTGTAGACGTGGGTCACATTTGCAATTCTGCAGTCAACTGGAACCTTCCCTGTCGGCCAGGACAGCTGGTAAATGGTGGAATGGTGGAAAGTGGCTTGGTGAGCATTCTTCCAGCTCCCTCAGTCCCCTTGGCCGGATCCCATCCAGCCCCATAAACTTGTGTGTGTCTCAGTGGTGCAGCAGGTCAGTGACCATCTCCTCTTGGACTATGGGGGCTTCATTCTGCTCCCCATCCCTGTCATCCAGCTCAGGCCACCAGGTACCCAGAGAACACCCAGTGTTCCTACTAAAGACTGAGGCAAAGAAGGCAATAAGCGCCTCAGCCCCTATTTCATGGCAGTAGCCAGATTAAGATCTAGTTGGAATTAGAACTTTCTAATTGTCTTCCTGCATAGCTTCACAACGTCCTTGTAGTCCTCCTCACTGACCTATCCCTTCTTCCAGACACCAGAAACTCCACTTTTTTCTCCTGAGATCCACCCAAAAACCTCTGAGCACCTCAGCGGGGGCTCTAGGCCAAACTCTGACTGGACTTAGGGAAACCCAGTACCAAGTGTCCAAGATCTCCTCTTTGCAAGGGCTTTGCCTCCGAGCAGAGGGAGGCCAGAGGGGTCAGCACATGGAAACAGGAAGCTGAGACTGGATGCCAAGAGCTTGAGCAAACCCTGTTGTCCTCAAGGACAGGAAGAAACAGGGCTGGGAAGGGCAGGTGGGGCAAGTTGTGGGGCAGCCCCTCACCACCCCTCTCACCTCCAGCTCCTGGATGGCGCCGCGGGACCCCCTGCTCCCCCTCACCCAACCCTGAGCGCCTCAGCCCCACAACCACCCCGGGGGCTGCGGGGCTGCGCATCCGATGACAATCCAACCGCCTGGAAGCCGCTGCCGCTGTGACAAGAGCCACCATCTTCCCTCTGGCCGCCACCCGCCCGGCTTCCCCGCTCCCCTCAGGGCCCTCCAGCCCCTCCATGGTCCCCCAGGGTGGGCTAATTGTGGGGGAGGGCTGGGGCTAATTCCCAGGGCTTAATTATCTGCGGGGCGGGCTCAGGCTTCGTTCGGGCAGTTTATGGATTTTTTTTTTGAGGCAGTGTGCTCATGTGGGGGGTTTTTCGGGTCCTAAAACGTATTGCTTAGTTAAAATAACATTTTTTGAAGGGGCCGGATTTGGAGACTTTTAAATGAATACACATATTTCAATAACATTTAAATTTCGGAGGTTTGAGATTTTTTAGGGAGTATTTGAGAGATGCCTTGTCTCAAAACCCCACACTGGAAATCTCTTTAATGTATTAAGGGTGATCGGGGTCGAATTTGAGGCTATCTTCAGATATTTTGGTGCCAAATTATCCTTTTAAACGGTTTAATTTTTTTTAAATGAAGAAAGTTCAGGCATCTCTTTTTCTGGCTGTTCTTGGGGCTGATTTGCTGTTGTTAGAAATGAAATGTAGTGTTGTTTTTGCATCCTGTGTTAGAAGCATAGTGTTTGGTTTAGTGTTGTTTTCACATCCTAGTGTTAGAAGCACATTGGTGGGGTTTGTTTTTTTTTTATATATATATACCCTAGTGTTAGGAATATAATAGTTTGTTTAAGAGAAGTGAGATATCTGCACATTCCAAGGACACCTGGAGTGGTTTACGGTCCAAGAAACTGAGGGACTTAATTGGGCTCCATCTGGGGGATCCGAACATGGAGCAGGATTTATGGCCAAGATAAGGCCGAACGAAGCCACTTCTATCTTGTTTCTCGGGGCAGGATGACACCAGTAGGTAGAGATAATTTTGTTAATTGGGAAGACAGCCAAGGGGGCAAGAAAGGTCAAAATTATACCTTAAAAGGTAAAAAGTAAACTGCTAGAATGGAATGTGTAAACAGGGGCGGGAAACTTATAGGATAATTAGAAGCATCGGAGAGGCTGTAAACCCTGAACTACTCAGCCAGTGGGGAAACAGGGGAGGGAACTTTACGTTGGGAATAGGGGGAATATAAACCGTTATTCACCTTACTATGGGTGTGCCTGTTTGTTTAGGTGACCCATTCTTGCAGGAGTGTAAACTGTGCTTCGCTGAAGGATCTGTTTGGGCCTATTCATTGGCGCGACAAACGTTTCTCACACTGTAAAAAGCTTTTTCAATCTATTTGGTATTTAAAATATTAATATTTAAAGAGGGGCAGGCAGGGATTTGGGGCAGTTTCCCCTAGCTGTGGTGTGAAATTCAGATGGTTTAATGTCGTATTTATTTAAATGACTGCTATTTAGCTATTGATGTCTTTAAATCCATGCTGTTTCTTGAAACTCTTATATCCCAGAGTGGGGACCCCTGGTTTTTTTGGAAGCCAAAACAAAAACTTTGGGAAGGACAAATGAGGCTTTGGCCACTACAGATGTAGCTTTGGAGCCTAAAAAGAGGCTTTCTTCCTGAAGAGGGGGGTTTGTACCCTAAAAGCGAGGCTTTGACACGTAAAAAAAAAAGCGGCTTGGAGGCCTGAAGTCAAAGCGGTGGAGCCTAAAAAGGGAGGGGCGGGAAGAGGAGCCCGTTGGGCTTCGCCGCCACAGGCCGCGAGGGCTGTCAGTCTGCTGCCCTGAGGAGCTGCGGGCTGTGATTGGCCGCCAGGGGGGCAGCTGCCCGCCCTCCCTGGGGTGCCGCTGCCTCTGATTGGCTGCCTGGGATGCCCCCTGGGCAGGCGGCAGGAGGAGGCGGGAAGGCAGGAGGGGCAGGAGTCACCACCAGCTCCTCTCCAGGCTGAAACGGCCCCGGTCTCTCAGCCTTTCCTGGAGAAGAACCCTCAGCAGCTCCTGGCACTTCCTGACTGACCCCGTCACAGTCTGACTCAGGATGGGCAATTAAACCAGAGACAGTGATGCTCACGATCCCCTCCCAGCCAGGTAGGGAAGGAGAGAGAAAATGAAGAAGAAAGAGACTTTTCTGGATTGAAAACTAAACTATACAGCTCTAAGTAAACACTAATGATAAAAGAAAATCCATACGGTTCTATATACAAATGTGTTCAGGAGCGTGCAAACCCCTCTTGCCTCCCCCCAGCCGCAGCAGCTGCCCTGGCATCTCGTGAGCTGTGAGCCACCCCGAAAAGTCCCGGAGCTGCTGGAGAGAGGGCAGAGCAGACAGGAGCTGAGGGGAGAGTGAGGAGGGGCAAGGATGCACGGGCCTGGGGGTCAATGGTGATGGATGGACAGAGTCCTCCCTGGATGCTGCCCAGGGACAGGAGGGAAGGGGAGAAGAAGCAGGAAGGGAGTTGTCTTGGTTTGTGAGTGTTCCAGCTAGGACTGGCCTGGGGCCTGGTGGCTGCCTGGGTAGCTTTCCACAACATGGATGTTCTTTTTCACACAGGCGAGAAAAATGCATCCATGGCAGCAGCAGCAGCAGCAAAATGGGCAGTTTGGGTGTGAAGAGTGCTGAGTTTGAGGTCAACATGATCAAGTTTGGGTCAAAAGAGATGACTTAGGGGCGAGAGGAGCCCATTTTGCGATCAACGAGGGCAAATCTGTGGTCAACAAGGCCAATTTTGGTGTCAAAATAGGCACGTTAAGGGCAAAGGGTCCAATTTCTGGGGCCAAAAGGATCAATGTTGGGGTCAACACAGGCATTTTTCAGCCAAATGGACCCTGCTCACTGCAGGGGGGCTGCACTAGATGACCTTTCAATGTCTCTTCCAACCTATTTGTGTGATTCTAGAGATGCCTGGGGGGTACCAGGAGGACTTTGAAGGAAGCTGAAGGGGCTCTTGGGGAGGCCCAGGAAGGATCTATAGAGGATTGGGAGGGTCCCAGGGATGATCTAGCTGAGGTGCTCCCAAGGAGGATGTAGGGAGGCTCAGGGGCTCCGAGAAAGGGTCTAGGGAGGCTCAGGGGGGTCCCAGCAAGGATCTGGGGGTGGCAAAGGCAGAGAAATGGAATGGATCTGGGTGGGATGCTTGGAGAGGGAGCAGCGTTGGGGCTGTGAAGAAGGCTGTGGGGAGGGAGGGAGAAGAGAGCAAAGCCAAGATCCCAGACAGAAATCCAGTGTCTCTCTGGTGCCCTGACCCACCTGCCGTGAGTTACTCTGGTCCTGCAGGGCAGACACTGGGGTCCCACCAGACCCACCTGCTGGCTGCTGGCTGCCCTCTGACAAGGGGGAGGGAGGGGCATGTGGTGCTGCTGGAGAGGAAGAAGCCCGTTCTCTAATGGTCAAGTCAGAGCAGCTGGAGGGGAAGGAAACAAACCACGTGATCCTTGTTTAGGCCTGCTCTTGCAGCCCCCTCAAGGGGGGACATAAAACAGTCAATAGGCTTCCGAGAGGTGAGCGGACACCACAAAGCTCCGCAGATGGATTGTCCATCTGGTACCACCACTGGTCACTGGCCTGCAAGTAGGTGAACTGCCTGGTATCTCCACAGAAACAGGCAGAAAACAGCAGCCCCAAGAGCACAGCAACACCAATCCAGTCCAGCACCTCCAGAGACCTTCTCCCCCAAGGCCTTGGCTGCCAGGAACACTACTGGGAAAGCTTGCCTTTGCCAGGACACACTTGTCACTATTCAGGAAGGAAGTGGCTCTTGACCTTGATGTAGCAGAAAAAGCGTCCCCAGAGGCAGGTGTCACCCCTGGGCACCAGGACAGCATACAGGGAGTGGAGGAGCTGTTCTGCTGCCTCAGGCAGGTATGGCCCAAGATCCAAGACTCAGGATACTCCAACCTATGGAGAGACCAAGAGGGCTCAGAATCCATGCTGAAATGCCTCATGTTCCAGCGTCTGGGGCTTCCCAGAGTTCTGCAGAGCTTCAGGAACAGAAGAAGGAGGAGGGAGAAAGGAGAGCGCTGAGCTGCGGGAGATGCTCTCACCCAACCACTTCCCAGGAGCTGACAAGGAGACCGGGCTGGCTGAGCAGCCCACCCGCCAACCCGCCGGCAGTGCCCAGCCAGCAGCAGCCAGAGGGATTCTGCTGTAATCCCTCATTGCATACAGGAGATGGTCCTTTGTCCTTCTTTTGCACCGCAGGAGCCACAGCCACCTGGTGCTCCTCTTCCTCAAGAACTCTGGCCATGGCAGAAGCTCCTGGCTGAGCCTCTATGACCCACACTGAATCAGAAGGTGGGCTCTGCTGGTCACCATCTTCCTCTCCTGCAGGCTCTGTGCTGGGTGGGCTGGGTCTCTCCTGGGAGCCAGTGTGGGGGTCTTGAGAGAGCTCTGGGGACAAGGGCTTGAACCCAATGTTGTAGCTACTGGTGTAATCTGCTTGAGACAGTAACCGGCACCCAGTGACAACGCTGCCAATGGCCTCCTGGACCAGGGCCCAGGCTGTCTCCTGCCCGGCTGGGGCAGAGGCTGCGGGGCTGGGCAGGACAGGCCTCCAGCTCTGGGCCCTGGTCAGTGCTCGCAGCTGGACATGCCCCTGGCAGGGGGTGCAGGGGAAAGAGGGGGCAGCTTGGGGCAGGAGCTGGCAGCCGCAGCCATGTCCCTGCCCTGGCAGGGGCTGCAGGGGGCAGAGGGGACAAAGGGGGCAACTTGGGGCAGGAGCTGGAAACCACAGCCAAGTCCCTGCCCCTGGCAGGGGGTGCCGGGGGCAGAGGGGACAGAGAGGTCAGCTTGGGGCAGGTGGTGGCAGCCGCAGCCCTGCCCCTGGCAGGGTGTGCAGGGGACAGAGGGGGCAGCTTGGGGCAGGAGCTGGCAGCGCTTGGGCGCCGAGATGCAGGTGCCTGCCCAGGTGCTGTGGCCTGTCTGAGGAGCAGTGGCAGGGATGACCAACGGGCTATCACCTCCTGCGATGCCAGCCTGTGTGCCAGGCTGTGCAACTGCAAGAGGAGATGATGAAAGGCTGTGTGAGCGGGACCTCTGTGCCCGCAGTCCCCGTGTTCCCGCTGGGACGGCTCCTGTTCCCGGGCTCTCCTCCTGCCCTATCCCTCTTCTGGCGCCTCTGCTGCAGGCCTGGCAGCTCCTTGGTGAGCTGAGAATGGGCCTTCTCCCTGGACATCTTGGGTGTTCTCTGCTGGGCTGTCTCCATGTGGAGCCACTCTGCATTTCTGGGGATGCACCTCACGATCCTTGGCACCTGGAGGGGACACAGATGAGGATGGTGTTACTGCTGGAGTGCAGCCACTGCCCCAGCTGGCACTGGAACTGCTGTCCTTCCCACCAGTCTCTGCTGACAGAAACGGCTCCAGTTGCCCCAGACCCCTGGTTTGGGAGGGAGGGAAGGACAAGGCCCGGCAGGGCTCACGGGCCGGGCAATCCAGCCACAGGGCGTGGACACCTTCAGCCAAGAGACAGGCACTCTCTTGGCCATGTCCTGCATGTTGCTGCCCCTCTGCCTGTCATAGGTGTCATCTGCTGTCCTGGCCTCCCTGGCTACCAGGAGAATGTCTGTCCCCTGAGAATGCTGGAGGTTGTCTCCAAACCCTTAATTAGGGGGTCAGATGATGGCCTCATTTGTCCCCCTGTGCACGCTCCCAGCCGTGGTTGAGTACATGGGACTTTAGCTCTCACTGCTTCATGCTGTAAACCCAACAGCTACCAGCTGATATTCTGGTGCAAAAAGAAAAACAAAAGAAACAAATTTTAAAAATAAAAATCAATAAATGTATCTGTAGAAAGTGAGAATTGATACAAACCTTCATTAGAGACTGAGTCATTTTAAAAAGGTGTCTCAATCGCTCCCCAGTTTCAGTTGTTCAGTCTTACCCACCACCCCCAGAGAAGAGACAACTGGTTTTATACAAATATGTTTATATACAAGTCCACAAAACAAATAATTCAGCTATGAGAAGGACCAAAGGTGCCATCCCAGGTACCCGCCCCGTGCCAGCCCGGTGCCCTCTCGCCTCCAGCTACTGGATGGCGTGGCGGGACCCCCTGCTCCCCCTCACCCAACCCCAAGCAGGTTGTGGGATTTCTGAAGAACAGGAGAAATACTGCTCTGCTGCATTTGGGCTTCTTTATGCTGGCTGTGCTTCCCCCCCCCCCCCACCATGAAACACAGAACCACAGAGTCCAGAGTCCCCTAAGAACTTTGCGAGGTCCCCAGCAAATAGAGCCCCTGACCCCACTAATCCTCTTTAAATACTTGCTCATCCTGCAAGCGTTTCCTACAGTTCCTTTTTAGATGTCCTCTCTTGTGGCAATAGAAGCATTCCACATTCTTTAACATCTCAGGCCCATGTTGAGTCTCTTGATATCTTTCTCCCACTTCCTGTGGATTCTTTCGCCTTTCATGTTCCCTTCCTTCTTTATGCCCCTCTCTTACTGCTGCTACCAATATTTTTGCTTGTCTTCTTCCTCTCGCCTCACATACACTTTCTGAGCCTCTCTCAGTAACTCATCCAAACCCTTTTCTTGCCAATCCTCAATCTTTTCCAGTTTCTTTCGAATGTCTGTCCAGGACTTAGCTACAAATTGAGTTTTTAATAGGGCTTGTCCCACACGTGTATCAGGATCTAACCCTGAATAAAGCTGCAAGCTTTTTCTTAGCCTCTCTAGCCACTCTGTGGGAGTTTCATCTTTCTTCTGATGTTCATTGAATGCTTTATTGATATTCTGACCTCTCGGGACTGATTCCCTGATTCCCTGGATAATCATATCTCTCAAATCTTCCATATTAGTCCTATGTGCTGGATTTTGATTGTCCCAATCGGGCCGCTGTAAAGGCCATTTATTATCTGCACCAGGTCCCTGCTGATGTCTTTGATCCCAATTTCTCATTCCTGCCCTCCTAATCATCTCCCTTTCTTCAGCTGTAAACAATATTCTCAAAATTGCATGCATTTCATCCCAGGTATATATATTAGGGCCAAGGAATTGATCTACTCTTTGAGACACTCCCAGAGGGTCTTCTAATAAGTTTCCCATCTCCTTTTTAAATTCCCTCACATCCCCTGAGTTCAGGGGTACTGATACAAATCCTACTCCTGGCTGCGGACCTCCCATTGCAATTTCCCTCAAGGGAAAGAGATGATTTTCTGATTTTTTCCTGCTCCCTTGTTTGGCTCCTAGTAACCCTCCTGTTTTCTCCACTGTGATTGAGAATGGGAGGTAATGAGGGTGAGGAGTCCTGCTCCTGAGAGAAAGAGGGGGTGGATTCTGAAGCTGTTAGGACAGGACTACTGGGGACTGGCACAGAAGGAGGAGGGGGGGGGAAGGTAAGGAGGGGGTGCCACTAGTAGTGGTTCCTCCAATCTCTTATTCTTCTTCTTTGAACCTTCTCCCCCCCGCAAGGTATACAAGTAAGTTCTAGTATCTGATCTAATCCATAAGCTTGCATACTCACTTTCTTCCAGGCTATGAGGTTCCTTACTGTTAACATAGACATTTAAAGCCTGGCATATCCAGTCTTCAAATGATCCAAATGCTGGCCAATACAGATGATATTTTCTAATCTCCTTCCCACCCCACACTACCATACAAAAATGTACCATTTTCTCTCTGCTTTTTCCTTTCCTAGAGGGCCAGTCTCCCCAGTGTTTTAACATTATTCCCAAAGGACTATCTGGAGGGGTAGCTGGCAACCCTCCCTTGGAGCTGAGACTAGTTCTGGTTATCTTCTGTCCCATCCTCCGAAGCCTATCAGTCTCCCTGGAACTGATCTTCCTATAAGGTACCGAACTTTGTATTCCTATCAGTCTCTCTGTGGACTGATCTTCCAAAAGTGCCTTCTCTCACACACCAATCGTTTCCCCTCGCTCGTGGCTCATGCTGTCACGGGCTATGAGAACCGCACTACTAGAGGGTCCGCACTCGCTTCGTCCTAATAGGACGTCTCACTCATTCGCACTCCCAGAAACCTGCACTCCCCGACCGAACAGAATCCGCTCACTGCTGTGTACCCTTTCCTGAGTCCTCGTCCGGATCTTCGTGCACAAAAATTATGGGGAACTGCAGTATTTATTTTAGTTCTTTGCTCACTTATCTCAGGGTTCAGAATACAGGATTTGGCGCGGTCGTTCCAGACCCCAAGAACATCCGAAGATGGGGGCACCCTCCCGGGGGCAGGAACTCCGGCCAAAATGCCTGTATCCGAGTCACGGCACCAAATTGTAATCGGCAATAACCAGCCAGAAAAAGAATTTAGAATTAAATAATTTATTTGAGATAAATGAGCAAACAGCGCTGGGCACGCCAGGAGTCACCGCTCCACCAAGAAGCGCGCGCATGGCTCCTCGCGGGGTCCTTCCTTATACAGTTCTTTTTCCCACCGTTGCAAAGCTCCGCCCCCTTCTTGGAAAATTCCATCCTCTGCGTTGTGGTTGCTGCTCTTCAGGACATGCGCAGTCACTCAAAATGTTATATAACTTATGGTTCCATACACCTGATTATATAACAGGGTATAGCTTCCAACATTAACCCTCACATAACCATTACATAACATTCATAACTCCTAACACTTAGCAAACATAACTTCCAGCATTTAACAAACATTGCAGTTTAACATTCAACCATATACATTCACATTTGATCAGCAAATTAACTTCATGATTCACCTATAACAAATCACAAACAGCTTTGTCAGTGGAGATTTGGCTGTGAGTCCAGTTCAGTGTCCAACTGAACTGGGATATCCCGGCACCTGCTGGGCACTGAGCAGGAATCCAAGTTCAGCTTCCAAAGAAGAGACAGGTTCTACATCTATGCACCTAAGGTGAGCACTCTGAAATACTGTTCTAACCAAATCCATGGGGCTCCGAGGGTGATTGGTATATACATCTGGGTCTCAGGTGACTGGAGGGTGGCTAATGTGACCCCATCTACAAGAAGGGCTGGAAGGAGGATCTGGGGAACTCCAGGCCTGTCAGCCTGACCTCAGTACTGGGAAAACCCACGGAGAGGCTCATCTTGAGTGGGCTCACATGGAAAGTGCAGGGCAGCCAGGGGATCAGGGCCAGCCAGCAGGCCAACCTGATCTCTTTCTATGACCAGGTGACCTACCTGTTGGATGAGGGGAAGGCTGTGGACATTGTCTGCCTGGACTTTGGTGAGGCCTTTGACACCATGTCCCACAGATTCTCCTGGAGAAGCTGGAGAATCAAGGCATAGACAAGAGTTCTCTTCACTGGGTACAAAACTGGCTGGATGGCCGGGCCCAGAGAGTTGTGGTAAATGGGGTCAAATCCAGCTGGGGCTGGTCACCAGGGGTGTCCCTCAGGGATCAGTGCTGGGGCCAGTCCTGTTCAATGTCTTTATCAATGATCAGGATGAGGGGATTGAGTGCAGCCTCAGTCAGTTTGCAGAAGACACCCCATTGGGTGGGAGTGTCGATCTGCTGGGGCAGCAGGGGCTGCTCAGGAGGGGCTGTGTGTGGTGGGCACTGCAGGGGACACGGGTCTGGCAAGGGGTTTACAGAATCACTGAATCAATCACAGAGTGGTCGTGGTGTAAAGCAGCCACCCATGGCAGGGGCGACAAGTTCAGATGCTCCACAGCAGAGCCAAAAACCCCATACCAAAAGGAGGGAAATAAAAGACAAAAAGAAAGGATGGAAAAAAGCCTCAGGGGTGGGTCAAGCTGCTGTTCCCACCTGTGCTCAGTTTTGAAGCCCATTAGATGAGTCAAAAGTAAAATAAGCACATAGAAAGTGGAAAAAAAACAGCAGAAAAACAACAGTGTTTCAACTGGCTCCTGCTTTTCCAAAACACAGTTAATTCTGAGTAGGAAAAAAGCTCGGGCAACACCTGCCAAGGTGCTCCAACCAGGTCGTGGTTGGAAGGGACCTCTGGAGAGCATTGAGTCCAACCCCCCTGCCGGAGCAGGACCAAAAACTAGGACAGATCACTCAGGAAGGCATCCAGATAGGTCTTGAAAGTCTCCAGAGAAGGAGTCTCCACAACTTCTCTGGGCAGCTCCGTGATGCTCAGCAGCAGCAGGAGGGTTTTCTGTGCCTGGGGGTGATAAGCCCCTCTGCCAACACCGGCCTCAAGAGGGATAGGGCAAGGTCCCAGCAGCCAGGGCTCCCTAGCACGGCCACGGTAAGAGCAGAGCACACGGGGGGGTGAGGGGGGGGAGAACAGGCAGCACTGGCTCCTTGCAGCCCCTCGGCTGCCCCTGGCCCCACCAAACCCCCTGGGCAGGCTGGTGGGCCACCAGTGCTGCCTGGAAAGCTGCCCCACCTGCCAGCAGCCCCCACTGCGGCTGCTGCATCTCAGCTCAGGGCTCGGCACCCCGGGGCTCAGCACCCCACGGCCTGGCTCTGCAGAGCCCTTACTCCGGGCTGGTGGCTTTGGGGTGGCAGCAGGAGCCTGTTCCTCTCAGCACTGCTGCCTCCCTCCTGGCACAGCACAGCCGTGGGGCAGGGCCCACGGGGGCAGGAGAGCCTGCAGCAGCCGGCACAGCTCCCGGTGCATGGAGCAGCCTGCGCCCCTGTTACCCACCACCCGCTGCTCCACCCTGGGCTGCTGTCCCAGCTGTCCCAGCCCTCCCCTGCTCACCATGTCAGGCCTTTTGGTGAGCTTGAGGACACCCCTGAGTGCCAGGCTGGGCATCCCCAGGCACTGGCTCTGCAGATAGATGGGGACGATCCCCAGGGCAAGGTCCAGCTCCTCACTGAGGTCAGGGCAGTCCAGCATCTGAAACACAGGCAGTGGGGGCTGGCTTCAGCCATCGGCTCAGGGAAAGGGTGCCGGGGGAGAGCAAGTCCAGATGGAGGCAGCAGGGCTTGTGGAGAGCCCCCGTGTCCCACACCACAGGGGTTGCTGGCCTGCTCCTCCACGGTACCAGCCGGAGCCCCCCGCCGCCTCAGCTCCCCCCACAGTGCCGGGCACAGGAGAGATGAGCAGCGCAGGGGGCTTGGACCAGTGCCACCAGGCTCACCTCCACCAGGAAGACCATGGCAACCATCTCCCAGGTGGGGTCCTCCACACTGAGGAGCTCTGCCAGAGAGCGGAAGATGGTGGTGCACAAAACTCCCGAGCTTTTAATGATCTCCCTGGCAGGGGGAAGGAGGCAGCGTCAGGCCTGAGCTGGGTGGGCACACGCCTTTGGGGTTTGCACCAGTCTGGACATCACCAGGCTGCAGCACTTTCTCCAAGTGCCACCAGCACCAAGGGAGTGTGGGGTGTCCAGTCCCTGAGGTGCAGGGAGAAGGGGCTCTCACCTGGTGATGATCTGCACTCCCGTGAGGTGGATCTGGGTGCTGAGCAGGGCGTCCAGCCCCCCTGCTCCTCGATGGCCAGCACTTGACTCTCACCACCCATTTTGCAGAGCGACAGTCTCATGGACTGCACTGCAGACCTGCATGAGAAGAAGGGCTCAGCTCCCATTGGGACTTCTGGCTTGGCTCTGGGTGGCTGGCAGAGGTGAGAGGACAGGGATGGAGCACCTGATGGGAGTGAGCTGATCCTGTTGGTGCTCCATCCAGAAGATTTGCACCTCATGCAGTGTCAGCTCCATGGTGAAAGACATGTGAAAAAGCAGCCCCAGGAAAAGTTTGGGGAAAACCTCCTGCAGCTCCCGCTTGTGGATGGCCTGCAGAGCATCTTCCTGCAGGAGGATCCCCCTTATCACCCTGGTTGCCTGCAGAAGACACCCAGTCACTGAGATATCCCTGTGCCCCAGGGGAGGTCAAAGCTTGGGCTGGGACAGGAAGAGGAGTGGGAGCCCAGAACAGCTGAGAGCAACCCAGGCCATCAGCGAGGCCTCATCAAGCAACTCACAGCCAGGGAGAGGATGCGCGGGTCGACCTTAGTGGAGGTGGAGGTCTTACACAGCGACTGGTTCCTAAGCTTGCTGAGCAGCTCCTGCAGCACCTTCTCTGCTGTCTGGGGCTCGCAGAGCATCACCCTCCACATGGTCAAGGAAACACTGTGAGGAGCCAAGGGCTCTGTCAGAGGGGACATCCAAGAGGATGGCCAGGCTGAAGTCCCTCAGGAGGGTCTTGGGTCGCCCTTCCATGTGAGAAGAGCCCCCAAGACTGGTGGGCCCTGCACCTGGTGCACGTCAGGGAGCACTGCAGCAGGCTGGTCACCACCTCGCTGAGGTATCTGCCTGTCATCTTCTTCAGGGTGCTTTCCAGGCAGCTGACCTGATGGAGAGCCAGTTTCTATAGATGGCACACACGATGTTCAGCACCTAGAGGGGAGACGGGTGCTGCTCCCATTCCCATTGTGGTTTGCTGGATGGAGATGGCATCAGTGCTGGCCAGGCATAGAGCCAAAGGAGGAAGTGTCCCTCAGTGGGCTGGAGCATCAGCTGTGCCACCCACAGGCTACTCACGTGCTTCTGCTGGAAGACAGTTTGCTCCACGAGGGTGTCCACCATGTAGGTAGCCATGTTGATGCTGTAGGGGCTTGGATCTTTCATCTTCTGGATGGCCATGAGCATGATGTCTATCTACCCTGTCAGAAGGCTGGAGGCATTTCAGTAATATCTGTGGGATGAAGGAGAAGGGAGATTCGTCACCTAGAGAGGAGCTCTCTGGGGCCCTTTGCCAGGCTCCTGCTCAGGAGCAGCACGAGTCCTCCGTCATCCCCACCATTGGTTGTCCCCTCCCTCACGCTGAACCCCCTGACCAGCAGCCAAAGGCCCTTCTTACCCAGAACATTTTGCAGGCATGTTCGACTTGCAGACTGAGCCTGGGCTGCAACATTTCCCATCGAGGTGGGAGCTGCAGCACCTCTGTGTCATGCAGCCAGGAACATCTGCCTGGGAAGGAGCAAACCCCGGGGTGCTTAGAGGAGTGCGGAGCTGGAGGGGCGGTCTGAGAGCCCCGGGCAGAAGAGGGTCTGGCAAAGGAAGGGGGCAGCCAGACAGGGGAGGAGCAGATACCCAGGGAGGGCCCAGGGCTATTGCCAGCAGGTGCGAGAGAAATGGTCTTTCAGCCTGCAGGCAGGCAGCTTGGGTCAGGCTTTCTCTTGCCAAGGAGAGTGGTCCCTGGCTGCCCATTTCTAGGCATGTCTTCTCTTACTTCTCTGCTGCAGGATGAAGGTGTAGAGCTGATGGAGATCTGCTGCAGCCTCTTGGCGGGTCACCATGTCATTGTAGCTGCAGCAGAAGGTGAGGTGCCCCACCAGCAGCCCCAGCATGTCAAACTGCTGTGTTTCAGAGCTTGTGCAAAGCAGGGGCAGAGCTGGGGGAAGAGAGGCAGGGTGGGCACAGGGTGAGCCAGGGCACACAGGGAGCACCAGAGCAGCAGCCCAGGGCAGGGCAGAGCAGGGCTGCTGGACCCAGGGTCCTGCCTGTACAGCCCTAGGAGACAACACAGGGCAAAGACCCCTGCTCCCAGGCTCGTGCTGACTGGCTGCCCGGCTTCCCTGGGAGGTGCTGGGGCTCAGGGGTACTGGGGGTGTCCAGGCTGGGAGCTCCGTACCTGCAGCCCGGGGTAGGTGGTGATGAAGCTGGCCAGCTGGGCAATCCATGCCATGGCCCTGTCCTGCACCTTTTCTGGCTGGGAAGTGGTGAACGGCAGTGTAATAGGTAAAATATGGTATTTGTTCATTAAAGTTCCGGGGGTGGAGGCTCCCTGCAGTGACAGGGAGCAGTTAGTTTTGTGTTGGTTTGTTTGGGGGCCGCAGGGCATGTCCGGGGTTGTGTAACTCTGTCGCTTTAAGAATGCGTTTCAGAACAATGAGGAAGACCCTCAACCTTCATCCCCTCGACCAATAGGAGATAAGAAGAGACCCCTTGACAACAGTCTGCGCAAGCACAGAGTACTGAAGACGATGACGTGGCAGAGACTATAAATGACTGTGAAACTGATTGACGTGCGCGCGCCATTGGCAGAGTGGAGACTCCCTGGCCGCCCAGCGCTGTTTTGTTTGTTGCTGCTTGCTTAATAAACGAATTTGGATAATTGGATTGGTTTCCTGGCAATTACTGGGCCACAATTTACAACAAATTTGCTGCCGTGACTCGGATAGAGGCAATTTGGCTGTAAACCTCACGGGGGAGGCGCCCCGCTGATTAAGTGGCCCCTGTTGAGGGTTTTTTACACCCTAAACCTCTACCGACGAACTCGAAATTTGACAGCAAACAAATAAAAACTGGTAACCCCGTAAACTTTGTGCATGAAGACCCGAACAAAGACTCAGGAGTGAGTAAGTATAGGCCGGTTATCCGTTCGGTTGGGGTTGGGTATCCCGGAGTGTGCCTGTGTGAGACGTCCACTTGAGGACGAAGCGAGTGCGGACCCCTTCGTAGTGCGGTTCCCATTTCCCGCGAGGGACTGGGCCACAAACAGGGGGAAGTGATTGTGTGTGTGTGTGAAGGCACTCCGGAAGATGGGACAGAGGAAAAGCAAGCCCTCTGATCCCGTGGGTGGGTCGGTGCCTAAGGTTAGGTTACCGCAGATACCGTCTGATAGTCCATTAGGTTTGATGATTAAATATTGGGATGATTACCCTTCTAGGCCGGGTAAGGATAAAGTAAAACTGATATATTATTGTATGGAGGTTTGGGGTGGCAAACAAATTAGAGGTGATCACCTTTACTGGCCCGTGTTTGGGTCTTTTGAAGACTGGGTTTGTCAGGCTTTAAACATCTATGTAAATTCTAAGGAACTTTTTAGCCTGAAAGAGAGTGCATATGCCCAGTTATGGATAGGTTCTGAAACCTGTGTTAACTTATATCCCCTAAAAGAAAAAGGAGGGGAAAATAGAAAGAAAAGGACACAGGATTCTGAAATTCCCACTGCACCCCCTCCTTATATACCACCTCCACCCCCTCTGGTCCCTCAGCCCCCACAACCGCTTCCCTTGACATCACAGCAGTCGGAAGACTCAGATAGTGATTCTGAACTACATGCTCGGGGACCTGTGACAAGAAGCCAAACAAAGAGACAGCAAACAGGGGATGGGGAAGGGCTGTATCCACTAAGGGAAATAGCAATGGGGGCACCACAGCCTGGGATGGGATATGTGGCAGTGCCCCTTAATTCGGGGGATGTCCGAGATTTTAAGAAAGAAATGGGAAATCTGTTAGAAGATCCCCTGGGCATGGCAGAACGGGTGGACCAATTTTTGGGACCCAACGTATATACCTGGGATGAGATGCAGTCTATATTGGGAATTTTGTTCACTTCAGAGGAAAGGGGGATGGTTAGAAGAGCAGGAATGAGAATCTGGGACCAACAACACCAGCAGGGGCCTGCAGCAGATATTAAGTGGCCACTTCAAAGACCTGATTGGGATAATCAGGACCCTGCACATCGGGGCCACATGCAGGATTTGAGAAGTATCATAATTCAGGGGATAAGGGAATCGGTCCCAAGAGGGCAGAACATTAATAAAGTATTCAGTGAACAAAAGAAATATGAAACCCCTACAGAATGGCTAGAGAGACTGCGTAAGAGCCTGCAATTATATTCGGGGTTAGATCCTGGGACCCCAGTTGGAGAGGCTCTCTTAAAAATGCAGTTTGTAGCAAAATCATGGACGGATATCAGAAAGAAGTTGGAAAAGATAGAAGATTGGCAGGATCGGGGTTTGGATGAATTACTGAGAGGCACAGAAAGTTTATGTGCGAAGAGAAGATGAAAAAGACAGGAAGCAAGTAAGAATGATTGTGTCTGCAGTCCGGGAAGGGCAAAGAGCAAGTGAATATAAGAGGGGGCCACGACCACCGCGTCGGAGACCCGAGGGAGAGGGAAAAGTCACTAAGCAGGAAATAAGGGAAGTAGTTTGTTTTTATTGCAACAAGAGGGGACACATGAAACGGGATTGTAGAAGAAGGATAGAAGATGAGAAAATGTTTAAGGAAGATTAGGGGTGTCAGGGGCTCTACCTGCTGGGGACCCGTAAGGAAACTGAGCCCTTGATAAAATTAAAAGTAGGTCCCCAGCAAGAGGAAATTGAATTCCTCGTAGACTCAGGAGCAGAAAGATCGACTGTCCAACATTTGCCTCTGGGATGCAAAATATCCTCAGACAGAGTACAAGTAATTGGGGCAAAAGGGGAACCCTTTGGCATCCCCGTCATAAAAGAAGTATTAATTGAATCAGAATCTAAAATTGGAATGGGGTCTTTACTTTTGGTTCCAGAGGCAGAATATAACTTATTGGGAAGATTTAATAATTGTACTGGGAGTTAACCTAGAAGTAGCTGGCAAGGAATTAAGGGTTAAATTATGCCTTTTAAGGGCTGAGGATGAACAAAATATAAACCCCGAAGTTTGGTATACCCCTGATAGTGTAGGAAAATTGAATATCAAACCCTTCGAAGTAATTTTAACAAACCCAGAGATACCGGTCAGGATAAAACAATATCCGTTATCAGAGGAAGGTAGACAGGGATTAAAACCCGAAATTCAACGATTATTACAGCAAGGATTATTAGAACCTTGCATGTCTCCTTTTAATACTCCAATTTTGCCTGTAAAAAAAGAAAGATGGGAAATATAGACTAGTCCATGATCTCCGGGAAATAAACAAAAGGACTGTAGCTCGGTTTCCTGTGGTGGCAAATCCACATACCTTATTAAGTCAATTTGGTCCAGAAGATCAGTGGTATAGTGTAATAGACCTGAAAGATGCCTTTTGGGCATGTCCCCTTAAGAAGAGCAGTAGAGATTACTTTGCCTTTGAATGGGAGGACCCAGACACGCACCGAAAGCAGCAACTACGGTGGACGGTACTTCCCCAAGGCTTTACCGAATCTCCCAATCTTTTTGGGCAGGCATTGGAACAAATATTACAAGATTATGAAAGAAATAAGGAAGTAACCCTAGTCCAATATGTGGATGACTTATTATTGGCAGGAAAAAATAAAGAGGCCGTAAGACAGGCTAGCATAAAATTGCTAAATTTTTTAAGTTTACAAGGATTAAAAGTGTCGAAGTCTAAATTACAATTTGTCGAACAAGAGGTCAAATACCTGGGACACAGGCTAAGCAAAGGAACCAAAACATTAGATCCCGAAAGGGTTAACGGTATATTGGCAATGCCAACCCCAAAAACCAAAAGACAGATACAGCAATTGTTAGGATTAACCGGTTATTGTAGACAATGGATTGAAGATTATAGTGGAAAGGTAAAATTTTTATATGCCAAATTATCTAAAGATGGATTGTTAAAATGGACAGAAGAGGACGAGAAGCAATTAAAAACTCTAAAGAGTGAATTAATAAACCCTCCAGTTCTTAGTTTCCCTGACATAAGAAGGCCATTCTTTTTATTCATAAATTGTACGGAGGGTACGGCATACGGGGTTTTGGCACAGGACTGGGCGGGCAGTAAAAAGCCTGTAGCATACCTCTCAAAATTATTGGACCCCGTAAGCCAAGGTTGGCCTACCTGTCTGCAAGCGGTGGTAGCAGCCGCAGTATTAACTGAGGAAGCTCAGAAGATCACATTTGGAGGGGAAATTAAAGTACTGTCCCCCCACAACATAAGAGGAGTTTTGCAACAAAAGGCCGAAAAATGGATAACTGATGCCAGGTTATTAAAATATGAAGGCATCCTAATTTCCTCCCCGAAACTGACTTTGGAAACTACTTCATTACAAAATCCGGCTCAGTTCCTCTATGGGGAACCTAGTGAGGAACTAGAACATAATTGTCTCCGGGTTATAGAGGAACAAACAAAACTCCGGCCAGACCTAGAGGAAGAAGAATTATTGACAGGAGATAGATTATATGTAGATGGATCATCTAGAGTAGTAGAGGGAAAGAGGAGATCAGGATATGCTCTTATTGATGGAAAAACATTTAAGGTATTAGAGTCGGGCCCTCTAAGTCCGAGTTGGTCAGCCCAGGCCTGCGAATTATATGCAATATTAAGGGCATTATTGTGGTTAAAAAACAAGGTAGGCACTATATATACCGACTCCAAATATGCATTTGGAGTCGTACATACCTTTGGGAAAATATGGGAAGAACGAGGCATGATCAATTCACAAGGGAAGGGATTAATACACCAGGAACTGATAGCTCAGATTTTACAGGCTATCAGAGGCCCTAAAGAAATTGCGGTTGTACATGTAAAAGGGCATCAAAAGGGGTTAAACCCGCAAGTAAGAGGGAACAATCTGGCAGATCAAGAGGCAAAAAGAGCAGCATTATTGCTGATTGCCGAAGAGGCACGAAAGGATTGCCCTTTCTGTGGACAAGATCTGGAGAATTTTCCATGTTATGAGTGCTGGAAGGAATTTGGAATAGATGTAGTTCCCTGTAGATGCTTGATTTATGAGGGAGAAAATCCAAAATATGATCACTGTTTTTTGCATGGAGAGATTTACACTCTCTTAAGCTTTACGGTACAGGAAAAAGACAAAATGACTCAAATGGGAATAAAAGAAACCAAGGAGGGAAAATGGAAGCTCCCAGATGGCAGGGAAGTTCTTCCAAAACCATTGGCTTTAAAAATTTTGCAAAAGTTTCATGAAAATACTCATTGGGGAACTCAAGCGTTAGTAGACCAATTTGCTATAAAATATATGTGTATCGGCATATATAATATAGCAAAAAGAGTAGTTAATGATTGTGTGGTCTGTAGAAAGATAAACAAACACCAAGTACGGGAAAGGGTGCTCAGAGGTAGAGAATTGGCCCATAGGCCATTTGCTAAAATTCAATTGGACTTTACAGAACTCCCTAAAGTGGGAAGGTATAAGTATCTATTAGTAATTATAGACCATCTCACCCACTTTGTGGAAGCCTTCCCAACGGCTAGGGCCACTGTCCAAACTAGTGAAAATTTTATTAGAAAATATAATTCCCAGATACGGAATAATAGAGGCAATAGACTCAGACCGAGGTCCTCACTTTGTTTCTAAGATTGTAAAGGAGACCTTACAGGCTTTGGGTACGTGATGGGAATACCATACCCCTTGGCATCCCCAAAGTTCTGGAAGGGTGGAAAGAATGAATGGGGAAATAAAAAAGCAACTTACAAAACTCATGCTGGAAACCAAAATGTCTTGGGTAAAATGCCTTCCCCTAGCCTTACTTAACATAAGAACACAACCAAGGACAGTGGACAATGTGGGCATTTCCCCTTTTGAAATGCTTTACGGGATGCCCTATGACCTTGAAGTCCCACCTGATCACCCCCAACTTCAGGAATCACAAATTAAACCGTACCTAATCCAACTAATGGCACGGAAGAAAAAGTTACAAGCTAAAGGACTGGTGGTCCAGAGACCCCCACTGGACATTGAAATCCACAGAATACAACCTGGAGATAAGGTATTAATTAAAACCTGGAAAGAGTCCCCTTTAACACCACGCTGGGAAGGACCCTATGTTGTTTTATTCACCACAGAGACTGTGATTAGAGCAGCGGAAAAAGGGTGGACACACGCCAGTCGGGTAAAAGGACCTATACAAGAGGACACCTGGAAAATCGTTGACGCTCCTGGGGACCTGAAACTGACGCTAAGAAAAGCTTAAGTGTATACCATTATTCATATATGCGTAGCATACTATAAATGGTGGTAGGCCTATTGTTAGAGAACTTTAATTGGATAATAACCATTTGGCTGTTTAAGGGGGTATTGCCCATCCTGTGCTGTAGGCCTCAAAAATAGAAAGACATATCGGTCAATAAACAGCACAATGGACCTCCTGAAGAATGCTCCTGCTGCCGAGAAGATGATACCCCATGTGGCTCGAAGCACCCGAGTCAACAGGCGAAGCAGAGAAGCACTGAATGGTGGAGGATGGACCCTCATGGGTAAGAATGTGCTAAAATATTGGACCGATAATATTGATCATGACGCCAGGGCCACTAACAACCACGATATGGGCATATACCTGGGAAGGAAAATATTAAAATGACCAAATATTGAAATAAGGCAAAGAATACTAAATGGGTTTGCTCCTCTATTGGGGTAACTCCTTGTCTGTCACTAAAACTTTTTAATAATTCACATTATTTCTGTGTACAGGTGATAATTGTACCCAAGATCTTATATCACCCTGAGAGCTATATGTATGAACAATATACCACTCCTGATCATCATCTAGATAAAAGAGAACCACTTACAGCCCTAACCCTAGCCACCTTAATGATATTGGGAAGCGCAGGGGTTGGCACGGGAATAGCGTCACTGGTAAAACAAAGTCAAGAATTCACTTCCCTACGGATAGCTGTGGATGAGGACTTAACTCGAATTGAGCAATCAATCACGGCATTAGAGAAATCAGTAAGATCACTTTCGGAAGTGGTGTTACAAAATAGAAGGGTGCTAGATTTAATGTTTTTACAGCAGGGTGGATTGTGTGCAGCTTTAAAGGAAGAATGCTGTGTATACGCAGACCATACTGGTGTAGTAAGGAACACTATGACCAAGCTGCGGGAGGGACTAGAAAAAAGAAAAAAGGAATGAGAAGCTCAACAAAGTTGGTATGAATCTTGGTTCAATTATTCACCTTGGCTTACCACACTTCCATCAACAATAGCAGGACCAATTATATTGTTAGTATTGGGACTAAATTTTGGACCATGCATATTTAACAAGCTAATTGCTATTGTAAGGAGTCGTTTAGAAGCAGCACATTTAATGCTTATTCGTGCCGAATATGAACACTTATCTGATGGAGGGGAAATAACCGAAACTTTGGTTCTCAGTGATCAAGAAATACAACTATTTAATGAACAAAATAAGTAACAAAAAGAAAAGGGAGGGATTGCAATAGGTAAAATATGGTACTTGTTCATTAAAGTTCCGGGGGTAGAGGCTCCCTGCAGTGACAGGGAGCAGGTAGTTTTGTGTTGGTTTGTTTGGGGGCTGCAGGGCATGTCCGGGGTTGTGTAACTCTGTCGCTTTAAGAATGCGTTTCAGAACAATGAGGAAGACCCTCAACCTTCATCCCCTCGACCAATAGGAGATAGGAAGAGACCCCTTGACAACAGTCTGCGCAAGCACAGAGTACTGAAGACGATGACGTGGCAGAGACTATAAATGACTGTGAAACTGATTGACGTGCGCGCGCCATTGGCAGAGTGGAGACTCCCTGGCCGCCCAGCGCTGTTTTGTATCCATCCTACATGAAAATTAGAATTCTTTTGGGCAATTTTCAGAATTTGTTGCCACTTCTCTTTATGCCAGACAGGCACTCCATTAATTTACCAATTGTTACTTTCCCAAAAAGTAATCCACTGCACACAGCCTTTAAAAACCACAAAGGAATCTGTGTAAATGTACACGGCGTCCTTGGAGGCTTTCTCTTTTAGGAAAACATTAAGAACAGCGTCCAATTCTCCCACTTGGGCACTGCCCTTATCTTGATTTATGATTTGTTCACCTTTGGCAGATTTATCTGCAGCAGATTTGAACAACCAAGTTTTCCCTTCTCTGCGGGATGAAGCATCTGTGAACCAAGCATTAACCATTTCACTTCTATATTCTGGGGCTTCTTTGATAGGACTGGGAACTTTCATTATCAAATCCTTTTTATTTGTAGATTCATTTTGTTCCTGGATTTTCAATTGTTTATCTGGGCCTTCTTCAAGTTGGAATAGTCCAGAAGAGTACTCAATTTGACTATACCATTTTCTGATTGTACCCTTTTGGGATATTCCTTCTGGAGGGGCCTTTCCAGATAGTACTTGGTTAACTACCTTGAAAGGGCCTCGAAGAATTACTTTTTGTTTTTTAATGATCTTGCTGATTTCTTTTAGTGCTGTACACACTGTTAGCAATCCCTTTTCCAGAATAGAATGTCGTTTTTCTGAATCCTTCAATGACTGAGAGTAAAAGCCAATTGGTCGAGTACTCCCAGTAGGTCCCTGTTGCCAAAAATGATATGATAGGGCACTGGCTGAAAATCCCCACTCTATTATTACTAGATCCTCCGGGTGAAGGGGCCCCAGAGTTTGGTATGTCTGCGCCTCCAATAATAACAGTTCAAGGGCCTCATCATGAGACTGATCCCATTCCCAGTGACGATTTTTCTTTAATAGATCAAAAAGAGGACGTGCTATGATGGATAGGTCTGGGATATGCTTTCTCCAATACTGAAGGGTTCCTAGTATTCCTTGTAGTTCTTTCTTATTGGTGGGTGCCTTTATCTCTCCTAAGTAAGATAAAGTATCGGAAGGAATACTCCAGGTCCCCCTCTTCCATCTTATTCCCAGAAATTTTGCCTCTTGGGATGGGGGTTGCCTTTTCTCTTCAGGGATTTCTATTTGCATGCCTATGAAATGCTTAATTATGGCATCATAAACTGCCTTTACCTCCCCCTCACTCTGGCCCCCTACCAGCACATCATCTATGTATTGATAGACTTTTACTTTGGAATTATTTTTGATTTCTGGAATGTTTTCAAGTTGACACACAAGTGCGTGATGAGCTAGTGTGGGCGAGTGTTTATATCCCTGGGGCAACCTTGTGAAAGTGTACTGCACCCCATCCCAAGTGAAGGCAAAATACTTCTGGTCCTCAGGATCAATAGGGATTTGGAAGAACATATCCTTTATGTCCAGGGAGGCCAGCACTGGGTGCACTGCTTCCTGGATCTGTAACTCCGGATCAGCAATGTTAGGTACAGCAGCTGTGAGTGCATCTGTATTGGCATTCAATTTCCTGTAGTCGACTGTCATCCTCCATTTACCACTGGGTTTTCTTACAGGCCAAATCAGGGAGTTAAATGGTGATTGACAGGGCACAATAATGCCCTTTTTTTTTAGATCAGAAATGACTTCTTTGATGCCTGCCTTAGCAGCGACATGAATAGAATATTGTCTCACTTTTGTAATCCTTCTTTGTGGCAGACGGGGAGCACATTGTAGCAACCTCAGCTTTAGTGTGGGTGTGCCAAAATTCCAGTAGCGACCGTTCTTATCTCTCCACGCTCGGCCCACGAGAACACCTATTCCTAACAAATTGTAAGGAATGTAACCCACAATCATTTCAGTCCAAATCGGGTCTTCCTCTCCTGGTAGATTTAAAGTGGCTTTAGCTGTTTTTTGTAAAGCAGAGTTACCAAATGCTCCACTTACATATATTGGCTTTTTCTCTAGTTTAATACCACATTGTTCAGCTACATCAGCTTTTAGCATGGAAATCTGTGCTCCTGTGTCTACCACAAATGTTACAGGATAGCGTCTTGGCCCAACAGCACAAGGAAGCTCCAAGTCCCCATTTTTGTTTTGAACTAATCGTAGTACATTCTGCCAATCTTTTGGAGGATTGGAAGCTTTAGGGCCTGATTGTCATTTTCCTGTTGATCATTTTCATTTCCTGTGTCAAGATTTTGGTTTTCCTCTCCTCCCCCCTGTCTCTTTGTCTTTCTTTTTTATTTCTTTTTCTTGGCAGAAGGAGGGCTATTTAGTTTCCTGACTTGATGGGTCTTTCCCTGGATCTCTGTCTTGAATTAGACCTTGAGCTGGGCCGTGTAGCCCAACTTTCTACTAGGTCTTTCAGAAGCTGGTAAGAAAGATCTCGACACAAAAGCTTTGATGGGACACCTATACGCCTGGCTTCCTCCTTAAGCTTAGCGTAGGGCCCTTTGTCATCACCCCGAGATGAAGCACTTTTGTTTTCAGGGTATTGGCTTTTATGGGTGCTGTTTGGCTTTCTGTTGTTTTTAGATCTATCCACGACTGTTCAGTCACCCCGTGATTTCTCCCGCTGCTTAGGAGGATCTCGGGGTGGCCTGGCAACCACATCAGCATAGGAGGGTCGAGTGTTTTGTCTGGCTGCAGAAGGCTTGGGGACATCTTCAGAATCAGATATATCCTCATATTCCTTGCCGTAGTTTACCAATTCTTTGGCCAAATCAGACCATGTAAATCCTCGCAGATCTCCATTTTCAAGTTTATGTTTGATTTGCATGGCTACCTCTTTAAATGACAGAGGGAGCCCCCTCATTAAAACCTTCGTTCTTTCTGGTTTCACTCGAAGACTCATAGGACTTTCTTGATCTGGTATTAAATCATGGTCATAAATCATTTGAATTACAGCAGCATTTTGGACATTGTCCAAAAGAGTTAGAATAGCCCCCCCACAGGGCCCTCGGCTCTCCTCTGCTAATGGGATCACTTGAGCCAACACAAAAAGTTGCTCGCTGGGTTAGGGACCAGGGGTGCCCCCTATCTCCAGTCATTAGAATAATTCCAGATCCCCAGAACCCTCTAGCTTCTTGTTCACTTAACATGATATTATCTCCTCCTGTGAGGGACACTCTCATTACATATTCCATTTCCATCTCAGATGGGAGCCTGCTGTATTGTTTTTTAATTTGTGCCAGTTCTAATGGTGTATAAGATACTTCCTTAACTACCGTATCTTTCTTCCTCAGGGTATCTTTATCAAGAGAAAAAGAAGTTCTCACAACCGGGCGCAGTTGTTTATGCTCTGTTCTCTCCTCCTCATCATCCTCAAAACTGGTATAGTGAGAAGATAAATTAGTTGGGACTTTGTCCATATTTGTGGAAAATCTGTGGACATATTTTTCCAAATCACCAATCTTTTGAATGCTATTGTGAACATCCATCTCCAAATTGCTAATCCTTTGTGCACTATTGTCCATAATCATGGAAACTTTATGGACATTTATCTCCAAATTGCTAATTCTTTGAGTGCCATGTGTCATGAAGTCCTTAACTGCCTCATGTAATATCCTAAAATCTGCCCTTAGTCCCTCCTCCTGCTCCTTGGAGAGGGGAGGCTGCAGCTGCACGGGGGCTTGCTGCTCTTGCGGCTGTGGCTTTGATTCCAAAATCGGGCGCTGCTTTTCCATCCCAAAATGAAAACTGACACTTTTTCTATCTGATTACTCAGAGTTTATGGGCTTACATTTCTTTAGTGTGTTAAAGTCATCCGAGAACTCAGTATCCTGACTACCAGAACCTGAGGAATCCTCTCAATTAGCAAGTTCCCCACATTTATCACCCGAGTAAGACAGAGGGGCACCAGTTCTCTCTTTTCCCTGCTTTCTTAACCCTTCAATCTCTCGCTGCAACCCTTCAATTCTTTGCTGCAACTCTTTATTCTCTTGCTGCAACCCTTCAGTTCTTTGCTGTAATCCCTCCTTTGCTTGCTGCACAACCATGGCCAGGACAAAGAAATTTTGGGCATGAATGAAATCAAGCCTGTGTTTCTTAATCTCCTTTTTAAGCTCTTTACACAGAAGAGTACCATCTTCCAAAGTCATGATGTAATTTGCGAGTCTACTGAGGTCTCCCCCCATGTAGGCATCATAAATCACCTTGTACTGCTCCCTTTGTATAGCATACCCACACCTCTTAAGGTGCTCCCAGAAGGGACGCACAAATGCACATTTTTGCAATTCCTCCTCAAAACTAGAGGGAGATGAAAATGGCGCCTCCTTTACTTCAGTGCTTTCCTCACTAATTTCATTTTCTGCATTTCTTGCACCAGCACTTACAGCATCTGCATCACCTGTATCCCCCTTGGTAGCCATTTTTCCTATAATCAACTAATTAATTTTTTTTTTACTCCAATTAAGCAATTTCAGAGTGGGGGGGGCTTGTAACGACCCCCGTTATCCCACTTCTGACACCAGATGTTGCGAGCCGGTACTGGGGGGCTACCGGCTGTCAGGATACTTTTGCGACTGCCCCTCCCGATGTGGAGGGGTTTGTGAATGAGCCCGAGGGTCACACGCAGCGCTGCCTCTCACGGAGCAATGGCCACCGCGGGACCGTATTTCAGGGTGGTAGTTAGAAAGCACCCCCACCCCACTACGCTCAGAAATTGCCTCTAAAGCCAAGGTTTACTCCACAAACTAATTGGTTTGTTAAGGGTTAACACAAACCGAGGGATGATGTTTAGGGACAATGCAAATATGAATAGCAACCAGGGATATAAATATGTATGTAGTGAGAAAGTGTCCTTTAGGGAGGCAATGCAAAGGTGCATTTAAGGGAGAGGATTAAGGACCAAAGGGAGGAGGGGGAGGAGGGAAGGAAACCTGACGCCGGTCCTCCTTAAGGGGTCGCACTGTGTGTGTGAGTATGAGGAAAGGAGTGTGTGTGTCTGAGGTGATGTTACCCTCCAGCGACTTGTCCAGCGTTGGTCAGTGGCTGGAAGGCAGGACGGCAGGTCCGTGGTGTCGGAGGGGCAGCCTCTCGGCAGCGGGTGCAGCAGCCGCTGGTTTCCCCTCCAGGGCAGCAACACGGGGAGGGGGCTCCGGCCCCGACCCCAGGGCTCGGGACCCCGGCACACTCGGCACTGAGGCTCAGGCTGGACCCGGGGCAGGCAGGCAGGCAGGGTCCCAGCACCAGTGTCCGCAGCAGGGGGGTGTCTCACACAGAAAAGTTCTGAACGAGCCTCAGGGAGGAGGGAAGGGCCCACCTGCTGCACTTGCCGCCTTTGATACCCCCGTGACCCACCTGTCCAGTCAGTGTCACTGTCCAGAGCCAATGAGTGTCTATGAGCCTCACGTTAGGGCGGTGACTACCAGGGGCACGGGATGGCTTGCTGCCGATCCTTTCTGTCCTGGGCCACATCTGTTATTTTGGGTTCAGTTGTCCTTGAGAAACAAGTCTGTTTTAGTACATTAGCTGAGGATAATCAGGAGATGCATTGGCTGGCTTAAAAGGCATTTTGTTTAGACTTACGTGGGGAATAAAAAAGAACAGTTTCCCACAGGTCTAGTGTCTAGGGTTTAGCTGTGGGCTTAAGGGTCTAGAGTCACGGGTCTAGGGTCTGGAGTTAAGTGCCCAGGGTCAAAGCTCAAGGGTCTAGGGTTTAGTACCTAGGATTAAGGGTCTAGTGTCTAGGGTTTAGGCTGTGGGCTTAAGGGTCTAGAGTTACAGGTCTAGGGTCTGGATTTAAGTCACCAGGGTCAAGGCTCAAGGGTCTAGTGTTTAGAATGTAGGGTAAAGACGTGAGGTTATAGGGTCTAGTGTCCAGGGTTTAGGCTGTGGGCTTAAGAGTCTAGAGTTACAGGCCTAGGGTCTGGAGTTAAGTGCCCAGGTTCAAGGGTCTAGCATCCAGTTTATAGGGTGCAGCATCTAGGATCTACTGTCTAGGGTTTAGGCTGTGGGATTTAAGGTCTAGAGTTACAGGTCTAGGGTCTAGATAAAAATTCCAAGGGTCAAGGGTCTACGGTCTAGTGTCCAGTTTCTAGGGTGCAGTGTCTAGGTTCTAGTGTCTAGGGTTTAGGCTGTAGGCTTCAGGGTCTACAGTTACAGGCCTACGGTCTGGAGTTAAGTGCGCATGGCCAAGGCTCTAGGGTCTAGCATTTAGTATCCAGGGTTAAGGGTAGAGGGTCCAGTGTCTAGGGCCTAGTGTCTAGGGTTTAGGCAGCGGGCTTGAGGGTCTGGAGTTACAGGTCTAGGGTCTGGACATAAGTGCCCAGGGTCAAGGGTCTAGGGTTAAGAGTTTATAATCTAGGGTAAAGACTGGAGCTTTTAGGTTCTAGTGTCTAGGGTTTAGGCTATGGGCTTAAGGGTCTAGAGTTACAGGGCTATAGTCTGGAGTTTAGAGCCCAGGGTCTAGGCGTGAGGTCTAGGGTGTAATATCTGTGGTTAAGGGTCTACGGTCCAGTGTCTAGGGTCTAGGGTTTAGAATCTAGGGTAAAGAGCTGAGGGTCTAGGTTCTAGTGTCTAGGGTTTATGCTGTGGGCTTAAGGGTCTAGAGTTACATGTCTAAGGTCTGGATTTAAAGGTAAGGGCTCAAGGGTCTACCCTTTAGTATCTAGAGTTAAGGGTAGAGGGTCCAGTGTCTAGGGTCTAGTGTCTAGGGTTTAGGCTGTGGGCTTAAGGATCTAGGCATCAGGGTCTAGGATCTGGAGCTAAGTGCACATGCTCAAGGCTCTAGGGTCAAGGGTTTAGAACTAGGGTAAAGACTTGAGCTTATAGGGTCTAGTGTCTAGGGTTTGGGCTGTGGGCTTAAGGGTCTAGAGTCACAGGTCTAGCGTCTCGAATTAAGTGCCCAGGGTCAAGGGTCTAGGGTTTAGAAACTAGGGTAGACACTTGAGGTTATAGGTTCTAGAGTGTTGGTGTTTAGGCTGTGGGCTTAAGGGTCTAGAGTCAAGGGTCTGGAGTTCAGTGCCCAGGGTCTAGCGTCTAGGGTCCAGTGTCTCGGTTTTAGGCTGTAGGCTTAAGGGTCTAGTTTTACGGGGCTAGGGTCTGGAGTTAAGTGCCCAGAGTCAAGGCTCTAGGGTCTAGGGTTTAGTGTCTAGGGTTAAGGGTCTAGACTACAGTGTCTAGGGACTAGTGTCTAGGGTTTAGGCTGTAGGCTTAAGGGTCTAGAGTTACGGGTCTGCCGTATGCAGTTAAGCGCCCAGGGTCAAGGGTCTAGGTTAAAAAATCTATGGTCTACGGTCTAGGAATAAGGGCCAAGGAAGAGAGTAAGGTTAAGTTTCTAGAGTAAAACATCTAAGATGGCTCTAGGGTCAATGGTTTAGTATACAGGGTTAAGAATCTAGATTCCAGTGTCTAGGTTCTACTGTCTAGGGTCCAGTGTCTCCGATGTAGGCTGTAGGCTTAAGCGTCTAGTGTTACGGGTCTAGGGTCTGGAGTTAAGCGCCCAGGATCAAGGGTCTTGCGTTTAGAATCCAGTGTCTAGGGTGCAGTGTCTAGGGTTTAGGCTGTAGGCTTAAGGGTCTAGAGTTACGGGTCTCGGATCTGGAGTTCAGTGCCCAGGGTCAAGCGTCTAGGGTTTAGGATAAAGAATCTAAGGTCTACGGTCTATGAGTAAGACCCAAGCAAGGGAGTAGGGTTAAGTGTCTAGAGTAAAAGGTCTAAGATTAAGGCTCTAAGATTTAGTATATAGGGTTAAGAGTCTAGATTCCAGCGTCTAGGGTCTAGTGTCTAGGTTTAGGCTGTGGGCTTAAGGGTCTAGAGTTACGGGTCTAGGGTCTAGACAGAAGTTCCCAGGGTCAAGGGTCTAGGCTCTAGCGTCAAGTTTATAGGGTGCAGTGTCCAGGGTTTAGGCTGTAGGCTTCAGGGTCTACAGTTACAGGTCTAGGTTCTGGATTTAAGGCACCAGTGTCAAGGCTACAGTGTCTAGGGTTTAGTATCTAGGTTTAAGGGGGCAGAGTTTAGGCTGTGGTGTTAAGGGTCTAGAGTTAAGGGTCTAGGGTCTGGAATTAAGAGGGCAGGGTCAAGGCTCTAGTGTCTAGGGCACAATGTCTAGGATTTAGGCTGTAGGCTTAAAGGTCTAGTATTAAGGGACTAGGATCTGGAGTTAATTGACCAGGGTCAAGGATCCAGATTTAGGCTAGGGTATAGGCTATAGGCTCACGGGTCTAGAGTTAGGGGTCTAGGGTCTGGAGTTAAGCACCCAGGGTCAAGGGTCTAGCTTCTAGGGTCCAGTGTTTAGGGTCCAGTGTCTACAGTCTAGGCTTAATGGTTTTGAGTCTGGAGTTAAGTGACCAGGGTCAACGGTCCAATGTCTATGGTCCAGTGTCTAGGATTTAGGCTGTAAACTTAAGGGTCTAGAGGTAAGGGTCGAGAGGTAAAGGGCCTAGAGGTAAGGGCCTAGGGTCAACGGTCTAGCATCTAGGGTTTAGTATCTAGGATTAAGGGTCTAGGGTCCAGGGTCTAGGGTCCAGTGCCTAGACTCTAGTGTCTAGGTTTTAGGCTGCAGGCTTAAGGGTCTAGAGTTAAGGGTCTAGGGTCTGGAGTTCAGTGCCCAGGGTCAGGGCTCTACGGACTATGGTCCAGTATCTAGTGTTTAGGATGTAGGTTTAAGGGTCTAGAGTTAAGGCTCTAGGGTCTGGAGTTAAGTGCCCAGGGTCAACAGTCTAGCGTCTGGAGTTTAGTACCTAGGATTAAGGGTCCAGTGTCCAGTGTCTAGGGTTTATGATGTTGGCTTAAAGGTCTAGGGTTAAGGGTTTCGAGTCTGGAGTTAATTGACCAGGGTCAACGGTCCAGTGTCTATGGTCCAGTGTCCAGGGTGTAGTGTCTGGAGTTCAGACCGTAGACTTAAGGGTCTAGATTTAGGTGTATGGTGTCTGGAGATAAGTGCCAAGGGTCAAGGGTCTAACAATTAGTGTTTAGTATCTAGGATTAAACATCTAGGGTCCAGTGTCTAGTGTCCAGGGTCTAGAGTCTAGTGTCTAGGTTTTAGGCCATAGGCTTAAGGGTCTAGTGTCTGGAGTTCAGTGCCCAGGTTCAAAGGTCCAGCGTCTAGGGTTTAGTATCTAGGATTAAGGGTCTTGAGTCCAGTGTATAGTGCCAGTGTCTAAAGTCTAGTGTGTAGGTTTTAGGCTGTAGGCTTAAGGGTCTAGAGTTAGGCATCTGGGCCCTGGAGATAAGTGCCCAGGATCAAGGTTCTAGCGCCTAGGGTTTAGTATCAAGGATTAAGGTTCTAGTGTCCAGTGTCTAGAGTCTAGTGCCTAGGTTTTAGGCTGTAGGCTTAAAAGTCTAGAGTTAAGGGTCTAGGGTCTGGAGTTAAGTGCCCAGGGTCAAGGGTCTAGCATTTAGGCTTTAGTATCTAGGATTAATGGTAAATTGTCCAGTGTCTAGGGTTTAGGCTTTAGAATTAAGGGTCTAGGGTTACGGTTTCGAGTGTGAAGTTAAGTGGCCAGGGTCAACGGTCCAGTGTCTGGGGTGTAGTGTCTAGGGTGTAGTGTCTAGGGTTTAGACCGTAGGCTTAAGGGTCTAGATTTATACACCTGGGGTCTGGAGATAAGTGCCCAGGGCCAAGGGTCTAGCGTCTAGGGTTTAGTATCAAGAATTAAGGGTCTAGGGTCCAGTGTCTAGTGTCCAGTGTCTAGAGTCTTGTGTCTAGAGTCTAGGTTTTAGGCTGTAGGCTTAAAGGTCTAGAGCTAAGGGTCTAGAATCCAGAATTCAGTGCCCAGTGTCAAGGGTCTAGTGTTTAGGATTTGGTAACTAGGATTAATGGTCCAGTGTCCAGTATCTAGGGT
Source organism: Apus apus (assembly GCF_020740795.1). Taxonomy (NCBI): domain Eukaryota; kingdom Metazoa; phylum Chordata; class Aves; order Apodiformes; family Apodidae; genus Apus; species Apus apus. Next base: position 12,072,356 of record NC_067299.1, on the reverse strand, counting down.
TTATGATGTAGGCTTAATGGACTAAGGTTAAGGGTTTCGAGTCTGGAGTTAAGTGATCTGGGACAACGGTCCAGTGTCAGGGGTATAGTGTCTAGGGTTTAGTCCGTAGGCTTAAGGGTCTAGAGTTCACGTCTGGGGTCTGGGAATAAATGCCCAGGATCAAGGGTCTAGCGTCTAGGGTTTAGTATCTAGGATTAAAGTTCTAGTGTCCAGTGTCTAGTGTCCAGTGTCTAGAGTCTAGTGCCTATGTTTTAGGCTGTAGGCTTAAAGGTCTAGAGTTAAGGGTCTAGGGTCTGGAGTTAAGTGCCCAGGATCAAGGGTCTAGTGTCTATTGTTTAATATCTAGGATTAAGGGTCTTGAGTCCAGTGTCTAGAGTCTAGTGTGTAGGTTTTAGGCTGTAGGCTTAAGAGTCTAGGATCTGGAGATCAGAGCCCAGGATCAAAGCTCTAGTGGCTAGGGTCCAGAGTCTAGTGTTTAGGTTGTAAATTTTAGGGTATAGAGGTAAGGGTCTAGACATAAGGGTCTAGATGTAAGCGTCTAGAGATAAGGGTCTAGATGTAAGCGTCTAGAGGTAAGGGTCTACAGGTAAGGTTTTAGGGTCTGGAGTTACGTGCCCAGGGTCAATGGGCCTAGCATGTAGGGTTTAGTATCTAGGATTAAGGGTCTAGGGTCCAGTGTCTAGTGTCCAGTGTCTAGAGTCTAGTTTCGAGATTTTAGGCTGTAGGCTTAAGGGTCTAGAGTTAAGGGTCTAGGGTCTGGAGTTCAGTGCCCAGGGTCAGGAGTCTAGTGTCTAAGGTCCAGTGTCTAGGGTTTAGGCTGAAGGCTTAAAGCTCTAGAGTTAAGGATTTAGGGTCTGGAGTTCAGTGCCCAGGGTCAAGGGTCTAGCGTCTAGGGTTTAATATCTAGGTTTAATTGTCCAGTGTCTATGGTTTAGGCTGTAGGCTTAAGGGTCTATGGTTAAGGGGTTTGAGTCTGGAGTAAGTCACCAGGATCAAGGGTCCATTGTCTATGGTGTAGTGTCTAGGGTTGAGACCGTAGGCTTAAGGGTCTAGAGTTAGGCGTCTGGGGTCTGGAGATAAGTTCCCAGGATCGAGGGTCTAGCGTCTAGAGTTTAGTTTCTTGGATTAAGGGTCTAGTGTCTAGAGTATAGTGTGTAGGTTTTAGGCTGTAGGCTTAAGGGTCTAGACTTAAGGGTCTAGGGTGTGAAGTTCAATGCTCAGGGTCAAGGGTCTAGCGTCTAGGGTCAAGTATGAAGGATTATTGGTCCGGTGTCTAGGATTTAGGCTGTAGGCTTACGGCTCTAGGCTTAAGGGTCTAGGGTTAAGGGTTTCGCCTCTGGAGTTAAGTGACCAGGGTCAACGGTCCAGTGTCTATGGTCCAGTGTCTAGGGTGTAGTGTCTAGGTTTTAGACAGTAGGCGTAAGGGTCTAGAGTTACACATCTGGGTCTGGAGATAAGTGTCCAGGGTCAACGGTCTAGTGTCTAGCGTTTAGTATCTAGGATTAAGGGTCTATGGTCCAGTATCTAGAGTCTAGTCTCTACGTGTTAGGCTGTAGGCTAAAGGGTCTATACTTAAGGGTCTAGGGTCTGGAGTTCATTGCCCAGGTTCAAGGCTCTACTGTCAAGGATCCAGTCTCTAGGCTTTAGGCTATAGGCTTAACTGTCTAGAGTCAAGGGTCTAGAGTCAAGGGTATGGAATCAATTGCCCAGGGTCAAGGGTCTAGAATCTAGGGTTTAGTATCTAGGATTAAGGGCCCAGTGTGCAGTGTCTAGGGTTTATGATGTAGGCTTAAGGGTCTAGGGTTAAGGGATTTGAGTCTGGAGTTCAGTGCCCAGGGTCAATGGTCCAGTGACTAGGGTGTACTGTCTAGGGTTTACACCATAGGCTTAAGGGTATAGAGTTAGGCATCTGGGTCTGGAGATAAGTGCCCAGGGTCAAGGGTCTAGCGTCTGGGGTTTAGGAGCTGGGATTAAGGGTCCAGTGTCTAGGGTTTAGGCTGTAGGATTAAGGGTCTAGGATCTGGAGTTCAGTGCCCAAGGTCAAGGGTCCAGCGTGTAGGTTTTACTATGTAAGATTAAGGGTCTAGGGTGAGTGTCTAGTGTCCAGTGTCTACGGTCTAGTGTCTAGGTTTTAGGCTGTAGGCTTAGGGGTCTAGATTTACACATCTGCGGTCTGGAGAAAATGCCCAGCGTCAAGGGTCCAGTGTCTAGGGTTTAGTATCTAGGATTAAGCGTCCAGTGTCCAGTGTCTAGGCTTTATAATGGAGGCTTAAGGGTCTACAGTTATGGGTCTAGATTTAAGGGTCTAGGATCTGGAGTTCAATGCACAGGGTCAAGGGCCTAGTGTCTAGGATACAGCGTCTAGTGTCCAGCATCTAGGTTTTAGGCTGTAGGGTTAAGGGTCTAGAGTTACGGGTCAAGGGTCTGGATATCAGTGCCCAGGGTCAAGGCTCTAGTGGATATGGTCCATTGTCTAGGGTTTCAGCTATAAGCTTAAGCATCTAGAGTCAAGGGTCTGCAATTAAGTGACCAGGATCAAGAGTCTAGCATCTAGGGTTTAGTATCTAGGATTAAGGCTCCATTGTCCAGTTTCCAGTGTCTAGGGTTTATGATATAGGCTTAATGTTCTAGAGTTAAGGGTTTCGAGTCTGGAGTTAAGTGACCAGGGTCAACGGTCCACTGTCTAGGGTCCAGTGTGTCGGGTGTACTGTCTCGGGTTTACACCGTAGGCTTAAGTGTCTAGAGTTAGGCGTCAGGGGTCTGGATTTCAGTGCCCAGGGTCAAGGGTCTAGCGTCTAGGGTTTAGTACCTAGGATCAATGATCCAGTGTCTAGGGTTTATGATGTAGGCTTAAGGGTCTAGGGACTGGTGTTCAGTGCCCAGGATCAAGTGTCTAGCATCTAGGGTCCAGTGTTTACGGTTCAGGCTGTGGGTTTAAGGGTCTAGACTTAAGTATTCAGCGTCTGGAGTTTTAGTGCTCAGGGTCAAGAGACTAACGTCTAGGGTTTAGTATCTAGGATTAAGTGTCCATTGTCTAAGGTATAGCCTGTAGACTTAAGGATCTAGGGTCTGGAGTTAAGTGCCCAGGGTTAATGGTTCAGCGTCTAGAGTTCAGTATCTAGGATTAAAGGTCCTTTGTACACTCTCTAGGGTTTATGATGTACGCTGAAGGGTCGGGTCTGGGGTTAAGGGTTTCGAGTCTAGAGTTCAGTAACCAGGGTCAACGGTCCAGTGTCTAGGGTGTACTGTCTAGGGTTTAGACTGTAGGCGTAAGGGTCTAGAGTTACACGTCTGGGGTCTGGAGATAAGTGCCTAGGGTCAAGGGTATAGCATCTAGGGTTTAGTATCTAGGATTAAGAGTCCAGTGTCCAGGGTTTATGTTGTAGGCTTAAGGGTCTGGAGTTAAGGATCTATAGTTAAGGGCCTAGGGTCTGGAGTTAAGTGCCAAGGGTCAAGGGACTAGTGTCTAGTGTTTAGTATCTAGGATTAAGGGTCTAGGGTCCAGTGTCCAGTATCTAGAGTCCACTGTCTAGAGTTTAGGGTGTAGGATTAAGGGTCTAGACATAAGGGTTGAGGGTCTGGAGTTCAGTGCCCAGGGTCAAGAGTCTAGTGTCTAGGGTTTAATTGTCCAGTGTCTATGGTTTAGGCTATAGGCTTAAAGGTCTAGAGTTAAGGGTTGAGGGTCTGGATTTCAGTGCCCAGCGTCAAGGGTCTAGCCTCCCTGGTTTAATATCTAGATTTAATTGTCCAGTGTCTATGGTTTAGGCTGTAGGCTTAAGGGTCTAAAGTTAAGGCTCTAGGGTCTGGAGTTAAGTGCCCAGGGTCAACAGTCTAGCGTCTGGAGTGTAGTACCTAGGATTAAGGGCCCAGTGTGCAGTGTCTAGGGTTTATGATGTTGGCTTAAGGGACTAGGGTTAAGGGTTTCGAGTGTGGAGTTAAGTGACCAGGGTCAACGGTCCACTGTCTAGGGTGTAGCATCTAGGGTTTAGACCTTAGGCATTAGTGTCTAGATTTACTCATCTGGGGTCTGGAGCTCCATGCCCAGCACCAAGGGTTTATCATCTAGGGTTTAGTATCTAGGATTAAGGGTCCAGTGTCCAGGGTTTAGACTGTACGCTTAAGGGTCTAGACTCAAGGGTCTGGAGTTAAGTACCAGGGTCAAGACTCTAGTGTCTAGGGTCCAGTATCCAGGGGGCAGTGTCCAGGATTTAGGCTATAGGGTAAGGGTCAAGTGTCTGGAGTTCAGTGCAGAGGGTCAAGGCTCTAGTGTCTAGGGTTTAGTATCCAGAATTAAGGATCCATTGTCCAGTGTCTAGGGTTTATGATGCAGGCTTAAGGGTCTAGGGTCTGGAGTTCAGTGCCCAGGGTCAAGGCTCTAGCGTCTAGGGTTTAGAATTTAGGATTAGGGGTCCAGTGTCCACTGTTTAGGGTTTAGGCTGTAGGTTAAACAGTCTAGGATTAAGGGTATAGGGTCTCGAGTTAAGCACCCAGGGTCAGGAAGCCTACTGCGCTCAGCCAAGAACCACAACATGTGCAGCCTTGCTGAGCATTTCTATGCTCTTTTACTTCAGACATCTCTTGCTCCGTCTGTCACTGATCATCCAGGAGCTGCTCCGTGTAGGTCAGATTCCGGAATTTTTCCATCTAAGTGCTTTAGTGTTTATGCAGCTGCTCCTCAGTCTTCTTATACTCATCCATAAAAGCAGGACTGGAGAGAAGAAGCACAAAACTACTCAGAGAAATATTGACCTATAGATGCAGAATTCTGAAATCAGCATGTTGGTCTTTGCAGTTGCCTTTCAATGTCTGCTCATCTAAAAGCACCTTTTGTTTTTCAGGTTCCACACTTCAGAGACTACAAGTATCAGACAAAAATCCTCATCAAATTCTTCTGCAAAAACTCTGTAGAGCAAAGGAAAACTTTCTGTGTATCCACTACCATGCCTTTCCAAACAGAATCACAGAGTGCTGCGGTTTGAAGGGACCTCTAGAGATCACGCAGTCCAAGTCCCTGCTAGAGCAGGATCCCCTACAGTAGGTTTCACAGGAACACGTCCAGCTGGCTTTGGAATTTCTCCAAAGAAGGAGACTCCACAACCTCTCTGGGAAGCCTGTCCCTGGCCTCTGTCACCCTCATAGGAAAAAAATTTTCCTCATGTTCAGTTTGACTCTCCTGGGCTCCAGCTTGTGCCCATTGCCCCTTTTCCTGTCACTGGACAGCACTGAGAAGAGTCTGGTCCCCCCCTCCTGCCACCCCCTCTAGATACTGACCAGCACTCATGAGATCCCCCCTCAGTCTCCTCCTCTCCACATGAACAGCCCCAGCTCTCCCAGCCTTTCCTCACCAGCAGATGCTCCAGTCCCTTCAGCATCTTTGCTGACCTGGGCTGGACGCTCTCCAGTAGCTCCTTGTCCCTCCTGAACTGGCTGCCCAGAACCACACACGGTTCTCCAGATGGGGCTTCACCAGGGCAGAGGGGCAGAACAGCCTCCCTGACCTGCTGGCCACACTCTTCTTCATGCCCTTAGGATGGCACTGGTTTGGTGGCCAGAAAGGCAGCCTTTTCACCTTTTTAGCAGGCAAATCTAAGTTTAGCAGGTGAGGTTCTGCTCAGCTGTAAACAATCATTTCATTAACAGGTCCAGAACTAACCCAGCTGAGCTTGGACTTACTGGCCTTTCCCAATTAGCCAATTAGTTTGCTGCTCCCAGTTTATCAGCTTAAGTGTCTACAGATAAGGGTCTAGCTTCTGGACTTAAGCACCCAGAGTGACGGATTTAGAGTAAAGAGTCTAATGTCTAGGAATAAGGGACAAGCATTTACAGACTAGGTTTAAGTTTCTAGAATAAAACGTCAAGAGCAAAAGGTGTAGGGTTAAGGTGCTAGGTCTACGGTTTAGTATCTAGGATTAAGGGTCCAGTGTCCAGAGTCTAGGGTTTATGATGTAGGCTTAAGGATCTAGGGTTAAGGCTTTTGAGTCTGGAGTTAAGTGACCAGGTTCAAGGATTCAGTGTCTATGGTCCAGTGTCTAGGGTGTAGTGTCTGGAGTTTAGACCGTAGACTTAAGGGTCTAGATTTAGGCGTATGGTGTCTGGAGATAAGTGCCCAGGGTCAAGGTTCTAGCGCCTAGGGTTTAGTATCTAGGATTAAAGGTCTAGTGTTCATTGTCTAGTGCCCACGTTCAAGGGTCTAGTGTCTAGGTTTTAGGCTGTAGACTTAAGGATCTAGGGTTAAGGGTCTAGGGTCTGGAGTTCAGTGCCCAGGGTCAAGGGTCTAGTGTCTAGGTTTTAATATCTAGGATTAAGGGTCCAAAGTCCAGTGTCTAGTTTTTAGGCTGTAGGCTTAAGGGTCTAGGGCCTCGAGTTAAGTGCCCAGAATCAAGGGTCTAGGGTTTAGAAGACTTGAGCTTATAGGGTTTAGTGTTTAGGGTTTAGGCTCTGGGCTTAAGGATCTGGAGATAAGGGTCTACACTTAAGGGTCTAGACTCTTGAGTTAAGCGTCTACGGTCTAAACCCTAGACACTACACCCTAGACACTGCACCATAGAATGTGGACCGTTGACCCTACTCACTTTAATCCAGATTGAAAACCCTTAACCCTAGTCCCTTAAACCTACATCATAAACCCTAGACACTGGACCCTTAATCCTAGATACTAAACCACACACGCTGGACCCTTTACCCTGGGCACTTAACTGCAGACCCTATACCCTTAATCCTGCAGACTAAACGATAGAGACTGGACCCTTTATCCTAGTTACTAAACTGTAGACGCTAGACCCTTGACCCTGGGCACTTATCTCCAGATCCTAGACCCTTAAGCCTACAGCCTAAATCCTAGACCCTATACACTGGACCCTTGGCCCTTAACCCTAGATAGAAAACCCTAGACTCTAGACACTTAAGTCTACATACTAAGCCCTAAACATTAGACACTGGACCCTACATACTTGAGCCTTGACCGTAGGCACTTAACTCCGCACCCTAGACACTTAATGCTAGACCGTTAAGCCTACAGCCTAAACCCTAGACACATGGACCTAGACACTGGATCCTTGATCCCGGGCACTGAACTCCAGAGCCTAGACCCATAACTCTAGGGTTTAGTATCTAGGATTAATGGTCCAGAGTCTAGGGTTTAGGCTGTAGGCTTAAGGGTCTAGGGCCTGGAGTTACGTGCCCAGGGTCAAGAGTTGTGGGGTTCAGTACCTAGGATTAATGGTCCAGTGTCCACTGTCTAGGGTTTATGATGTAGACTTAAGGGTCTAGGTTTAAGGGTTTCAAGTCTGGAAAAAAAGTGACCAGGGTCAAAGGTC